>NC_054056.1:56764042-56956124 GCF_017639655.2 Falco naumanni | reverse complement strand
CCTAACAGAACAGCTGAATGTTTGTACTATTTTTGCAGAGCGTAGGTCAAAGTGGCTTACTTGAAAAGTGTGTCGTATCAGAGAAGACACTTCGGAAAGAATCCATCCTTTCTCTGGCTACTCATTCACAAAGAGATTTGTCCTCCATTATCTTTCTTTCAAATATCTTCTCCTTTTAAACACAAATTAACTTGTACATTCCAAAAAACTTACATGGTATTAAACCCTATAAAAAATGGGTAACTTTGCTCAAAACATCAAAATGCCCTGAACAATTAAATCAGTTGCAAGTCACCTCAAAATACTTCTATAATTATTTTTTTTCAAAAATGTTTTATGACTTTTCTTCTTCATCCAGATGTTGTGCAGTGATTTCTCAGAGGAGCACAATATGTGACAATAGCAAGAATTTATGCTAAGTGCTACCTTTCTTAATACTTCTAGCAGTCTCAAACAAGTTTCTCGAAGTAGTGTATGTGTACCTAAAAAGAAGAAAAAAAAAAAAAAAAGAAAAAAAGAAGGAAAAAAAAAAGAACACTCCATAAATTTAAATCTATTAAATCAGGCAGATACATTTACAAAGGACTGGAGCCAGTGGGTTGGTTCTTTTTATATGAGATGTCTGAATTATGTTGACAATGTAATAATGCGCCTGAGTAGCTTAAGGCTGATACAGGCCTGCAGGAGCCAGTAATGTTGCTGTAACATCTTATAACATTAAGGACATCATGGAGATAAATGAGACTAATGTAGTCTGAAAAGGAACATCTCCCTTGGTTTAAAAAATAAGTTAACTATAAAAATAAATATTGTGCATTTACTATTTATGACTAGAATCTTGCATGCAATTTATACATATTGCTCTATACAAGTTAGTGAGCTAAATATTATAGTAAAATATTCCTGTCTCTCTTCAAAGCAAAAAAATATAATTAGCAGTTGTGGAAAACACTATTTTCTCTTGTTATTCAACCACAGCTATTACTTTAAGCAAAATCATAAAAGTGACATTATATGGCAGAGGTAATGAAGTATGGGTGGAAAATCAGCTGAGTTGACATACAAAATGAGACACTTCAGGACTGTCTGTGCTTGCAAATGAGATGCAGTCAAAATATTGCTCTATGTGGCATCTCAGAAAGCAACTGAAAATCTTATTTTATCCAATTTTGGGCTGTAACATTTATTAAACTAGACCAATTATTATTATTGTAATTTTTTTTTTTCATTTTCCCAGCTATAAAGGATTTTAATTCCAGTAAAATATTTGTTATAAATAACTCACAGACTTATTTATGACGTGGCAATTATTTCCAAACAACAAATTATAACTTACAGTTTGTCAGGATTGTGGATAAATGTTGCTAAGAACTAGCTAATAAGATAAAGATTATTTACATTGTGTCAGTTATCCCTTTAAATAGAATTATAAATATAATAACACATGCCACATGGTTTATATTTGGTTTTAGAATTTCATGCCAACTATTATGCTTCATTAGCAGAAGTAACAGGAAGGAAAAAACAATTAAAGCATAACATACAGAAGCAGAGCTTGACAATTTTCACCTGTTAAGGAAAAACAATCCTGAACATAGCGTCACAGAACACAGAGTGCTGGTGCTGCAAAGTACCTCCAGAGATTACCTAGTCCAACCCTCCTGCTAGAACAGGTAGGCAGGCTGCTCAGGGGTCTCCACAACTTCTCTAGGTAATCTGCTTCAGTGTTTGACCACCATCACAGTGGAAAAGGTTGGGGTTTCTGTGTTTTTTTCTTATGTTTAAACAGAATTTTCTGTATTTAAGTTTGTGTCCATTGTCTCTTGTCCTGTAACTGGATAAGAATGAGAAGAGTCTGGCCCCATCTTCTTTAACCCCTGTAAACTCCAATGATAACATGCCTGTTTTCATACTTATATTCTTCATACTTCAGTGGGAACTAGACTGGGACACAAAGACGGATCAGGAATCTTTATTCAGATTAAAAATAAAGAATACTGAGGTCATATACTTCCTGAAGATAACAACCTCTCTTTTCTCTATTATCTTTTTTTTCTTTTGAACATTTTTGGAAGTATGAGGGGGTAAGGAAGAAAAAACTCTTATAGTCCCTGTTCCATTAATTAATGTTGCACACTGTATTGTTTTAATAGCTGTCCCAATGAAGGTAAAAGCCCTAAGATATTGCATCTTGATGAACCAATGTGGTAATTTAACTTACTACTACCTGGCATTGCACCATAAATTTCCATTGGGTGCACTAACACAGAAATTAGATTAAAATGCTTTGTGTGTGTGTGTGTATGCAATTATTTACATGTACAGGAGTACAGTCTGTATGGCACTCAAAAGGTGCCTATATTTGTTGTTCTTGCAAAAAATATAAAATCATTGGGCCAAAATGAAGGCTAAGAAAAGGAATCATGAATTAGATAGCACTGAGAAGGTGGTTATTCCTCATGAAGCTTGTAGTTGGCTTACACATCATCATTATTGCTACAGAATGAAGTTGAAAACAAAACAAAAAATGGCATAACACATACCTAGAGTCATCAATGAAGACCAAAAACTGCAAACTTGTAAGAATCCTACCAGTATGATGGGGAAACATTAGTAGAATGTAGTCTTAACTATCCAGCTAGGGAGAAAGGAATTGCCATCATGTCCCTAAGATCAACTGTTTACCAGCAGCCTGAAGAAAAGAGATAAATGAAGAATATTTCATTGTGTTTAAAAGGAAGTAGCAATGCAATTTTCTTGCCTGAATAGAAAAGATAAAAAAAGGTTATCATATCTTCTTTTCCATACTTGAACCAGATTGCGTACCTTATTCCAGTACTGAACTGTACAATGTAGAGACATTCTGTGATGAAGTAATATACCCAAACTATAGCCTGTTCTCATAGTAGAGTTTTTGTTACTCAAATACAAGACCTTAAATTTTATACTACTGAACTTTCACCTCATCTTTTTTATGTTTTAAATAATTTCTGGCTTAGCACTTATCCCAAAATAGTTATCATCAACAACTAAATTCATTGGCACACACATGTTTTATGCATCTGACTCACTGACTAAAATGTTAAGAAAGCTCTGGTTTAACACAGATTGCTGGGAAACTCTGTAATCTTTCTACCTTTTGGTTATTTCATTTCACAACACATCCCAGAAACACTGAAGTTTCTTCTTTAATCAGTTCCCCATCCTTTCTCTAATGCTTCCACTAAATCACAGCTTCTCCAACTTCACTTCCCTGGTGACATCTCCTTCTTTGAATCTATGCAAATTTGGAGATTAAATTTGCCTGCTATCACATTCAGCACTATTTTTATTAGTACTGTTTCTGGAATATGTATCTTTAGAAGCTAAAGTCTACCATAATAAGAAGGACTCTCAGGGCTATTAGTATTTCTCATAATATTTCAGTTTTCTGTCACATATAGGAGTTTATAGAACGCTTCTGCAACTATTCTTCTTTACTAGCCTTCCCTAAAGAGATTTAAAACTGCCTTCTGTTTTATTCATGCTATATGTTTGTGTTTTATTAATGCTTAATATGTCATAGGATCCTACCACTTTTACCTTTACTTCTGTTAAGTTCTGTCTTCCCTAAACAGGATATATATATATTGCTACTCTGCTTCATTCAGGATGGGGGGTGTGGTGTGTGGGGTTTTTTGGGTTTTTTCTTCCTTTTTTTTTTTTTTTTTTCCTTTATTTCTTCCATTCGTCTGCTATCCCCTAAACTGTCTGGTCTGGATGTAAGATTTACAGCTAGTAATTCAGATTTCAATGTTTTGGAGTCTTGGGACAGATAGAAAAGATAGTTTGCCTGCTGTTCCCTTTTCACAACTAAGATTTTAAATCACTAAAGTCTTAAACATCCTGCTCACACCTCCTGCTTTACCTATGCTCTGGTTAAAGTCTGACTAGTTGATAGCTTTGAATGGATCTTACAAGTTTTCTGTAAAATATTGTGTTCTGGTAAATATATCAGAGAAATTGCTTTATACAGTTACTGGACAGCTCCCTGAAAAGTGAAGGGTATATTGGTAGATTTCCCCTCAAGTTTAACTCAATGAACAAGAATATGGCTACAGATAGAGGATAGCGTGTCTTTTAATTTCACTTTATTGCTTTTTTAACAGACTTCAAATTTCTAAGAGGCACAATGGACTTGCACACCTTGACAAAATCACAGGATGAGCCCTTATCAAAACCCATATCCTAAAGAATTCTCAGCTGTTAGGTAATACCTTTAAGTAGTAGAGTTTCCAAATACACAGTTTAAGGAGGATGCCATTTTTTGTCCCACTATTACATTAGTTACAAATGTACATAATGCCATTCTGTCTTGCCTTTCTACAATCAATTACTTTATATCTGTGTCACAAAATATAATTAAAGTTGCTTTAGTAGAGGTTATGAAGATAAATAAAAGCTTATTCCTTCCATTATTACATTGCTAAAACAATCTTGATATCGTTAGTAATGACATAGTGTGCCAAAAGAAAGTACAATGAAGTGTACTTCAGAAAAGAAACCAGGCCTACATATTTTTTTTTTTTCATGATTATTTGGTGTTTTGATTTCACATATAGATACCATGATAGAAATCAATGCCTAAGCAGACAGCCTTTCTCATTCATAAAATGTGAAGTTATCAGAGAACTCATGTTTGCTTTACAGGAAACATCTTAGGACAACATGTCTCAGAATAAGTTAATTAATGGTGTCAATGATAAGAACAAAGCAAATCCTTGAAGAAAAAGTATGAAAAAATATCAATGAATGCATTACTTTGAAAAAAAATGCTAAGCTGTTCCTAAGACTTTCTTTGGCTGGTGTTGGAAGTCTCAGGAGGACAGATATGGCTCACCCACTTGGTTCCAACTTCTTGCTTGCATCAGATTGTGGAACTTTGTCCATGGCACCATTTAATGGACAACTGAAGCAATTCTCTGCGCCTCCACAGCTCAGGCTTGCCTCTGTCATCTTCCCAAACTCTAAATCAATGGGTACAGAAGCACGTATCAATATCTTGTACCAACAAAAGTATTCCATGAGTACTTAGTAACTCACAAGAGTTCTCTGTTGACATTTTCACTGTAAAATCCAACAAAATTTAATTCTTAGGGATAGAGAGTTGCTTGTTTGGGGTTTGGTTGGTTGGTTGGTTTTCGTTTGTTTTGGGGGGATTTTATTTGAGCAGGTGTACCTTTTTGAGGTGTTTTTTATTTGTTTGCTTGTTTGGGTTTTGGGTCTTTTTTGCTGTTTTTTGTTGTTGTGGTGGTATTTGTTTTTTTTTAAGATTAACAACCAACCACCTAATTAAAAAAACACATCATATATTCAGGTCATCTTGTATATTCTCTTGTGCATAGATAAAATGGTCAGGTGGATCCAGAAAGCTTGAAATTGTTGTATTTCAAAGTTCCTGTCCCACCTCCCACCCCAGGCTGGCATTAAGCCTTCAGAAGTGTTCAGACATGAGGTGCAGGGATTTACACAGATTTCAGGATTCCAAACCCAGAAACCTTGAAGACTTTCAGTTCTGTGTAAACTAGATAAAACTGGTAGTACACAAGAAAATGCTTCAATGAAACAACAGCTCAGATAGATAGGTACATTTTATTTCGTTGCTGTTGCACATGCTGAAACCAAGTCCTGGAGTGTAAAACTGTCAGATTATCAATAAATACTGAAGTTGAGGGATTTCTGCCAATTAATACCAGCCTAGGATCTGGCCTAAAATGCAGTTACACCAGTTTTTCTGTTTAATGCCAGAGATGGATCATGTTATCCTTCAAATAAAGGCTGTTTCATTTTTTAATCTGCATGTGGGGTTTTTTTCCTGCAAAATATTTGTTAAACAAAATTGAGGAAAATATTCTGAATCAGATGGACTGAATACATTTGCCTCACCACAATTGTCATACTATTGATATATGTCCCCAAACTATACCTACCTCCTAACACTAGAAAATTGTAAGTGCAAGGCCAACATTTTCTGCTTTTTAAAGCTAAACCATGCAGATTTTGGTTTTGATAGGACAGCATATGTGCTGGTGTTGGAACCGTGATCTGCTGCTCTTGTTCTAATTCTACCTGCCTATAAAATCAACACTTTTGTTTAAGCTGGGACTCTAAGGTTTCACAGGATGCTACAGACTTCTTACCTTCTCCAGTTTCCACAGCAGTAGCACTGTAAAATCCCACACAAGCCAGAGCTTTAGTGCTGCTAGAAGCTACACAAATGAGCCTCTAAGGAAGGCTGATCCTTTTTCCGTGCAGCTTGAAGGGAAGTCAAATGGTAACACACACAATAGAATGGCAGCAATCATCTGTAAGTGGCAAAAGAAAGGTGAACCATGATTAAAAGAAACATGTTTAGCAACAGACTCATTCTGCTACCTTCCTACCACTGCAAGGCATCAGTGTTTTGCAGACACTGTGACAGAGATAGCAAAATGGTTAATCCCTATTGTTTGTGTATGATATCTGAACAGAGAAGTTTTCTGTAAGAACAGTTTTTCAGTTTCTTAAATGATCACTTAGCTGAGATCCAGGCTGAACTGACAGCTCTCTCGTTAGCAGCATCATCCCTGGAGGAGCAAATGTGGCTGTTCTTGGGTTTCTGGTGATGTCATTCTGGTTGGAGGTAATGGCAGGTATTCAGACTACAGTATGTATGGCAGAGCCGTGGCCTTCTTGCATAAAAGAAGCCATCTGAGTGGCCAGCATACCCTCTTCTGAGTATTTTTGACAATATAAGGCTTTTTCTAAAACAAAATAAAACAATAAATTTATTAGCTTTATCATTCTCCTACGTGCTTTTCTGGCAGAGAGGGAGTAGGATCTTTCTGGGGATAGAGAGGGAAATAGTTAATAACTGATGGTTTATGAGGAAAAATGTGAGTAATCTCGGGGGGGAGGAGGTGAAAAGGGCAAGGAAGAATGCTAAACCTCCAAGACTTTTTAGGAGAACTCCTCTGTGCTGCTACTATAATTTGCTACTCCTGCTGAGGTGCAACTGCAGGTAAAAGTTGCTTTTTGATCAGGTAATTGGGTTCAGAGAACAACCGGTCATGAACATGTAATTATTCCTTGTTGTTTTGTCTGTCTACACCCCTTGAGAAAAGGCATCTGGTTTAAATGCGCCATTATATTTAAACTGTAAATTTTGATTGCTCCCCTAATGCTGCTGCTGCAGCTGCTGAATCTTTCTGACCACAGGCAAACAAGCAGCCTTCCTCTGGGAGGATGCAGAACACCAGTGGGTGGTCTTTACAACTATGTAGATTAAAAAAAGGATGTAGATTAACCACAATGAGGGTTCAAGCTGAACAGAAATGACTTGGTTCACTTCAACCTCTGCTGAAGCAGCAAAGATTACTCCTTGGCCCACACTGATTGATCTCTGGCTCTCAGACCCTGGGCAATGCAGCTTTCATAAGAACGTGCAATTATGTTTTGGGGACTCATGTAAGCATCCAAATACAGGCACCTGAAAAAGCTGAGTTCATATGTGGTCCTTCCATCATCAAGTCTGGCTCTGTCATTAAGGTTGTCCTTGACAAAAATCATAGAATCATAGAATGTTTTGGGTTGGAAGGGACCTTAAAGATCATCCAGTTCCAACCCCTCTGCAATGGGCAGGGACACCTTCCACTAGACCAGGTTGCTCAAAGCCCCATCCAGCCTGGCCTTGAACGCTTCCAGGGGTGGGGCATCCACAACCTCACTGGGCAGCCTCTTCCAGTGTATAAATCTATCCTTTTTTAGCTTAAAACCATTACCTCTTGTCCTGTTGCTACAGCCCCTTGTAAAAAGTCTGTCCCCATCTTTCTTATAAGCACCCTTTATGTACTAGAAGGCTACAGTCTCCCTGGAGCCTTCTCTTCTCCAGGCTGAACAACCCCAACTCTCTCAGTCTGTCTTCACAGAAGCAGTACTCCAGCCCTCTGATCATCTTTGAGTCCCTCCTCTGGACATGCTCCAACAGGTCCATGTCTTTCTTATGTTGGGAGCCCCAGAGCTGAACTCAGTACTCCAGGTGGGGTCTCACAAGAGCTGAGTAGAGGCGGAGAATCACCTCCCTTGACCTACTGGCCACACTTCTTTTGATGCAGCCCAGAATATTGTTGGCTTTCTGAGCTGCAAACATGCACCCCCAGTAACCCCACTGGTCCACCAGTCAAGCCTGTCAAGGTCCCTCTGGTTCCCTCCAGCATGTTGACCACACCACTCAGCTTGCTGTCATCAGCAAACTTGCTGAGGCTGCTGATTAAATAATACCTTTGGGATAAATCCTTTTCATCATGCTGTGAAAATATCTTCCAGGAAGAAATAACTGTAAAAACAAGCAGAAAGAGAATAAATCTGTACCTGCTAGATAGCTTTTCTAGCACTTTTCTGATGAGCATGGAGTTCATCTTTATGGACTTGTGCAGGTTCTGCTGTTAAAGGGCTATACGATGTAATGTCATAGTGAAAAATAACTTTGGCTCTCAGCCCAGATCAAATGAAGGGTTACGAGATTAACAATGGCTTTCATATCCCTGCCTGTTGAAGAGAGGCTGTCTCCAAAGCAGAGTTGCTTCTTCTTGTAAAAGAAAATAGGAAGGGCTGTGTGTCCATTTTTTCTAGGAAAGAACAAGACTATTATTGTAAACTGAAGAGCATAAGAGTCCAAAATTATTTAAAACCTGCAAATTTCCTAGTTCTCAATCTACTGTGAAAGTATCTTCTCTGAAAACTGTGAACTATAGGCAGTTACACTTGTAATGATGGATTTCATGAAATCAAAAGAATATGGGGAAGAAAATATTCACATTTGCTCCACACACTTCCAGGCTGATGCCCTAAAAATAGTGCAAGCAATAGCAAAGGATTAATTACCTCCTCACCAGTGTGCTTTAGCATCCTCAGGTACAAATGCATTTTATTAGGTAATTGTACTCTTCATTCCTTCAGGCTGAGACCTATGATAAGTAAATGATCACCAGGCTGATCATTGATTTTCCCATTTGTTCCACTTCCCTCACCATTCCTTTTCACATCTGTTTCTCTATGTTGAAGAAGCTTTCTATCTCCATTTTAGTGACGAAAAAATTTAATCCTTTTGCATTTGCTTCTTAATAAAAACTTTGATTTTCTACTGAGAAAAGAATAGATGGAGAAATGTGTGCTATCTCTATGCAGTAGCCACTATCTAATTGTCCAACTGAAAACAAAAAAAAAAAAACAAAAACCCACAACAGAATTTAGATTTGGAAGTCACTCATTTCTAAAGTATTTGTATAGTGAAATGTATCTCCTGATCTACGTTATCAGGCAGTCTTATGACAGCTACATAATAATTGTTTATTCTTTCTATCTTGTGTCAAGAATGTTCTAATTTTATTTTACAATTGATCACTTCAGATGGACATAAAGTTTAATAGTTCTTCAGAACCTGACTGAAAACACGAGCAAAAGCAATGCAGAGCAGCAATGTTGCCACATTTTTTGAGAGCTTTCAGGGTTAAGTTAAAAATACCCCCAAATATCCATATGATGATAGCTGACTCTTGAGTTTTCCAGACCAATGAAATTATTAATGCAACATGATGCATGAAAAAAAAAAAAAAAAAAAAAAAGTATGACAGATAATTCAGTAACAAAATATGTGTTAATATATACCACTGTATTCATAAATTTTAATAGAACTATTTATCACAGTAAGAACTGTTAAGGAATTCTGTAGGCTTTCTGCCACTGTGGTAAGATGAATGATGAATCTGATGCAATGCAGGCTTTTTTAATAATTTATTGGGTCATGAGTTATGGGTTTATTCAATTGAAAATTATTAGATGGGTTTGCCCCAGGCAGTAAGCGTGGTGTATGAAAAAGGAAAATAGATTAAGCAAACACTCGATGAGTTTAATCATTTCAAACAGGGCAGCGGATAAAGGCACCGACAGATTTGTCATTAGTTCAGCAGACATTTTTACCTCCACACAACATAATCACAAGATGGCAGATGTCAGTGAAGCCCAGAAAGTATGATGTTCATAATGACTAGTCTGCATAATCTATTATTTTCCCATGCAAGAGGACAAGGGATGGAACAGAGAATAAGGGGGAAGCTTTCTTTCAAGAATGGTGGCATAAAAATGCTTTTCCTCATCCCAAATTCTGACATCTATTTCTGATCCAACTTTTACAAAGTTGTAAGTGCCATTCAACTTAATGATACCTGGTGGTCATCTTCCCTGAGAGAAATGGAATGAATCAACACTCCTGCATTTTGTATACAGTCTGATGATACCTTCACCAGAAAGACTATTCATCGAAATTTTGTGAAGAACCACCATCACTGACCTTCCACTCAAAACCCTACTTTTAAGATGTAGCCAAATTCGTTTTGTTGTAACAAATATTAAGTTTCTTTGAGAACAGAGAAAAGATCTGAACTACAGTAGAATAAGCTGTATTCCTTCTGTGCTGTTCATATAAAATTATGATCTTTCAGAGCAGAGGTCAAGGTGGTATATCTTTTATGTTAAAAGATTGATCTTGACATCTACAAGCAATTTAGAAACTCCATATAAATCTCTACTAAATCATTAAGTTAGCTGGCAAACTCCATTTACCAAGAGAGTACTTAAAATATGGAAACTTGCTATTTTTTTAAGTTCTATTGTCACATAGTGTATATATATATATAAATTTTATTTTAAGTAATTGTTATAGAGGACTACCACCTGAAGTCATCGAGCAATAACTGCACTGAAATGAAAGCCATTTCTGTAATTATTGCTGTTACGAGAAAAATACTAGTCAGAAAACTAGTCAGAGCAGGAATCTTTAGTTTGAGACAGAAGTCTAGTCATAATTCACACTCATTTTAACATTACACTCACAATTCCATAAGAAAATGGCATTGCCAAGATTGCAAAGTCAATCACAGACAAGTTGTGAAGTGCCAAAATGAACACTGTCCTCTTGCACATGTGCTAATGCAGTTCCACATCTAAGGAGCTAGAAATCAGTGTAACTTCATCAAAGGTGCTGAAGAGCCATAGCACCTTATAAAACTTGAACAGCTGGCCAGAAGCCTTTGTTTGTTCTCAGAAACCATTTCTGTAGGATCCCCACTGTATTCAAAATTAATGATGAAGTGTTTAATGTGCCCTGTAGCTACAGAGAGTATGTCTTTTCAGCAGTGTATGAATCCACCAGGCATCATCTTTTCTGTTCTACAGGTATGAATTTCCAGGTGAATATTTTGATTTCAATATCAGCATGTGTGAACTTTGAGTACATGGACTTATTTTGATCATTTGCTTTATTCATTTATGTGAGTGTCATTTGACTGATCATAGGACTACTTTTTAAACAGTGGGTGAAATAGCCATGGGTTTCTCCAGTCTATCATTTTCTGTTTCTTTTGATCATTTCCCCAGTCATAGAAATGCTGAGCATTGTCACCAATTTGTAGCTGTAACTGTTCAACAGTTAATAAATAATTGAATTTTTTTAAAGTATGCAGCTGAAACTGCTTTTCTAGAGACAAGCAAACATACAGTTCATGAGACTTTTTTTGTTTGTGAAAGTTTGCCTTTCACAATTTCTCTGGGGTTACATAAGTGATGGAACCAAAGTTAATACTGAATTATCCTAGGCACTACTTAGCTACCAAAACTGCAAATCGCTGTCTTCTCCAACCCACCCCACCCCGATTTCTTGTGGGAACTTCCAATAGTTTTGCTAATACAGAATTTTCTGAATAACATTGACATTTCCTAGATAGCAGTTCATTCCATCGGTTTTGACACAGCATCCAGACCACCTGAGTGGTTCATGGAAATAGAAATTCTGTGGAGTAGGATGTAGGAACTGGATCACACCTATGACAAGGGGGAAAAGGTGGATCCTTTGTGTGGTCAGAAAAATGCACTTCATTGTCTTTATAAAAGTGTCATTGATGAACCTCCAATCCTGACCAAGCACTTTGTTCTTAAGCAAAGAGGAACAAGGGGTTGTTATTAGGTCATCCTGGATTATCCTAATCAGATTTCTTCAGATGAGCAGAAGTTATGAACTTCTCAATAATAGTTTTCCAATGAGAAATTTTTGTAGACTACAAGGAATACTTTTGCTTTCAAATTTTGCTTTATTGAATGTTTTAATTTGGTTCTTCTTTTCAGGAAGGTCAAAGAAAATGCTAAAATGCTAAAATATTAACTATGCCCATGTCCCCCTCTCACCAGACTAGATGGTAGTTTAGACAGATCTGTGATGTAGTGTTTGAGCATCTTCAAGTCTTTAAACTACAATCTGCCTTTCTTTCTGAAGTGCTGTAATGAAAATGGCAAGGAATTTGCAGACAGAAGATAAGTGACTCACTGGAAAAGACAATGTCACTACGTTATCCAGCAAAAGTGGATGTAAGGTTTCCATACTCTGAACCTCAGAATTGTTAATGAACATTTCAAGAGCATGTTAGCTACTTAATGACTCCATAAATCACATCTTCCATTCCACATCAACAGCAGTTGCTGCAAGACTATGTGGGTATTAAAAAGAACATACCTGCTATAATGAGAAAAACTCATCAGTATTCGTCTAAATTAAAGCAGCTATGGAGATAGATGTATACTTCAACCTGCTGGAGAAGAAACCCTAGTAACAATGACAATAATAACAACAATAATGTTAATAATAGCATTGTTCTATTCAGAACTTAAAACTTTTCTTATTTTCTCTCCTTGCTGTGTTTTCTTGTCTGCTTTTATTTACCTTTGAAACAGTTTTTCCAAAATAACACTTTTGTATCAGTATACATTTCTTCTCATTTTTTGTGATATTTGATGATATTTTAATTTCATATGAAACTGTGTAAATGTTAGTCTTCATTCTGTTACCTTTCTGTGTGCATATGTTATTTTAAATCTAATTTTTTGACTAGAGGAGGAGGGAGGGGAAAACGTACAAAAATGCCTGGAGCTATTAAGTGGGGGAGTTAGGATAGAATGCAATGTGGCAGCTTAAGTTTGCTGCTGCTGTGTGTATAAAGTAAAATGGTCATTAATGTTATTCAGTAAGGAGACTTGCATAAAATAATTAAATGAACCCTAAGGATACCTGTCAAACTGTCATATACTCACAAGCAAGGAAGTCATGAGTAAAGCTGTCAGTCAGGGTCTGACATTCTGAAATCCTTCAAAAAGTGTTAAGCTTTCAAAACTCTGCTAGTAATAAACCTGGCAACAGTAAGATAAGCTGGCCTGCCACAGCCTCAGGATTCTTTTGCAAATGACACTGTGATATGACTCAGTACTTTTACACTTGGAATAATCTAGTTCTTTTTTTTTTATTATTCGTTCAAGGAAGAATCAAAGACATGCTTTACTCTCCCTGCAGCAAGCATGCTTATTTTCCAATTTGTAAATAAGTTACCTGCAATACATATTGACCAGTATGTGTAAATCAACTTAAGAGACATGTAGGCTATGGTAATTTGCATCATAAAAATTTATCTGACGCTCTTTTTTTCTCTTTTCTGTACAAATGAATGTGATAACACTAGCAGCTGTACGAGACAGTTTTGACATTGGTACTGGATGCTTCATTTTAGCAAACCAAGTCCTCACTGGAATGAGGGTCACTTGTAGTGATCAACTTAAATGGAGAGCTAATAATGATCAGAAAATAGTCATTGCCTAATCTAGCATATTATCACTGTCATTTCTAAAGTGTCTATTAAGAATAGTATCTTTGTGCCAACTGTGCAATTTAGAATCATTAAATGCGTCCAAAAAACTACTGATCCTGGCTCTTCTAAAAGTTATATACATCGGTTATATACATCTGCTAAGTAGTTTTGTTTTTTGGTTTTTTTTTCTTCTACCATTTCTTTCTTTTCTCCTTTCTTTTTCCTTCCATCTTTTTCACTTTGCTTTCTCTTCCTTTTCTTTTTCCTTTTTTTCTCTTCTTTTTCCTGCTCTTCTTTTTGTCTTTTCTTCTTTCTGTTTTTCCTTATGTCTCTCTTTCCTTCTTTTCCTCTCTATCCATCTCTTTATCTTTCTGTCTTTATTCACTCTTAAAGAAACATGTTGCCCATTATGCCCTGGAAGGAGGGAAAAAAAAAAAATTCCTGTTAGATAGTGTTCCTTCTAATAATAAATTTAAAAGGAGGAGCTTGAAGGAACCAAAAGTCTTTTGGATATTTGAAGAAAGCCAAAGGTCAACTAAAGACACTTTGTCTCAGGTGACTTTACAAATCTAAAAGACAAAAGTTAGTGTCAAAGACAGAACCAGTTACCTGACCTGTTTCTGTAGTCACTGGAAGTAGCATCTACAGAGCTTCAGTCAACTCATACCAATCAAGTTGTCTAAAAGAGGTCAAAAATCATCTCCGGAAGATGTCTCTTCCTTTCCACCATGTATCAAAAAGTCATGGATAAGTAGTATAGATTCAGCTGTCTCTACATAATGTAGACATCTGAAGTTGGGCAACTTTAAACACACCTCTTGTAACTTCTTCGTGTTCAATGGGTTAGGACAGTAATTAAATCCTTGTTTCTTTCTCATCCTTCGGCAGACATTTCCTTACTCTTTATATCTAAAACTGCTGAACTGATTTTCTTCACTTTTAACTTCTCATCAGTTGGGATGTCTTTGAGGTATGCTTTATTAAATAAGCTGTATAATTTATCAATCACTGGCATTTAATTAATGAAGATGTGTAGCACCTTTTATACAAAACCCTTAGTCTCTGATAAGTGGATTTGTTATTTTCTGCAGATAAGTGTAGACATAGTAATTCAAGCTTAAAAAACAGTGTGAAAATACTGATAGTCACAATTTTTAATAAGTAGCTTGAGTTCAACATTTATTGTGCCTTTCTTCAGAAATTCGTGTTTGAGGGACCAATCATTAAAGGTCACTTTCAAAAATCTGGATGCCAGTGATTGTCCAGGACGGTAGCAGAACTGTGTCAAAGCAACGGTTAGAATCCAGATCTCTCACCTACCAGAAAACTGAAGTATTGATGTATAGCTTATGTAGCACTGTTTAAAGTGTATTTGCTTTCTGGTCTTGCTAAGTGAACCCCATAGAAATGAGCTGGATCAGTAATTCATATTACCATGTAGTTTTATATGATATTTGCATAAATATTTAATCCTAAATGTGCATATATCAGATGGAATAGTGATGTCCTTTATAAGGCAGTTCTAGTAAAATATCAGGCAAATAGTTTAGTGACTGGTGCATTTAATTCTTGTCTGTTTCTGAAAATATCATGGCCTCCTAACATCACTGTTTAGCATATCACCACTTGGAAAAGGTAGGAAGCTTTTTTCTGAAACTGTACCTCTCATTTCCACAGAAATCCAACCATTTCTATATCAGCAGCATTTCAAGGTAAGCTCTTTGCTTTACTTTACAATGGAAATGTGGGGTTTAGTTCCTAGTGATCTCCCAAGGGCTTTTTAATGTCTATCGTTACTATAAATCCATGTTTCCTAGCCAGTAAACAAGAACTGCGTTGGTTTTGTACTGAAATAATCACTTTTGGAGAAAGAGATTTCAGTTTGTTGTAATCCTTTTAGCCTGTGGCTATTTTCCCTCAGTCATTATAACTTAAGTTTACTTTGAGTAGTTATTTATGCACATGTGTATTTCTAGCCCAATCAATTTCCACACCGTTTTTCACCAGCAGTCAAGTTAAGCTAGTAGAAAACAACAAAAAAGATGTTGCTTTAAGCACTGATGAATTTTCTATTACATCCCTCATTAAAATAGAATTAAAAATAAATAACATTATAGGTCTATGTTCAAAGCCTTACAAATACATTTTTCAAGCACTCAAACTGGTGATTCTTGATTTCCTTAGTTGTCATTGGTTGTCTGAATTTCTGGGGTATGATAGTGCCTGACCTCTGCAGTCATGTTTGGTGTTTTTTTTTTTTATAATTAAATGTGAACATTACAGCAGAAGGTGTTGTTAAGCTCAAGATATAAACTGGTTCTGCAGAATGGTTCTGAAGAAGCAAAAATCAACTACCTGAACAAATGTTGAGCTCTGCTATAATATGATGACCTCCTAGATAAATTGTCTTTATAACTTGCCTTTTACTCAAGTTCTGAGAAATTACAACACTGAAATAAAAAGCCAACTCAAGTTCCTTTTAAACTTGGATAATGAATTGGCTTGCATTGCCATTTAGCCCAAAAATTCTGTGACATATGCTCAGTTTCTTTGTTCAGTTTGTGTGTGGGTGTGATGTTAAACAACAGCTTAAAATGTGATAGCTATGTTGTCCCTGAGCATGAGGAAAGGTACCCTGACAGGAGTGGTACTCTACCCGACAGCCACAGAAGGGAGTTTGCCTCTAATCTCAACAACTGCAGGACTGGGCTTTAAAATCAGATCCAAACCTGGAGCAGGTTGCAAACCCCAGAAAATTAGTTTGAAACAATAATGTGTGTAAACTGTCAGTTTTATCGTGCAAAATGCATATGAAATAAGGTTAATGAAACCAGAGAAAGAGGCAAAGCCACTCAGAATGGTGCAGCCTTAGCACTGGATTCAGAGCCTGCTTCAAGGGATTTTTGTAAATACTAAAGCTAATGTAATATTTCAGACTTCATTGTTCAAAAAGAAAACCGTATGTTTTTTTGCCAGTGGCAATTCAGTATTTTTGCAAACATGTTTATTTTTCCCAGGTAAAGGCAACACATTAAGTGTTTAGATCACAATAATTCTGTGCTTAGTCCCTACTCATTCAGACTAAAGTCATCAGTAATAAAAGACACTAAGAGAAGATACGCTTTGGGTTTCTTTCACTAAAATTTCCATTAAAATCTGCTTCTCTCTCTTCTTTTTTCCTTTTTTTCATAATTCCTTGTCTACATCTTTCTTCTTTCCCCTGCTTTGCCTTTTTTGTATACTTCTTCCATCAGACTCCCTCCACGCTTCCCCCTCCCTCCTCTATCTCCTCTTTCTCCCTTATGGTCTCTGTCTCTTTTTATTATCTCTCTCTGCATATAGCAAATTAGTTAATTTCCTCTTAGTCTGAACCCAGCTAAAGCCCTTGTATTGTCACAAAGTAGAATGCAGCCCATTGCACTCAGAAAATGACAAACTACAAACTTGGAAGGTAAGAGAGTAGAAAAGGCTTTTATGTTATTATTTAGGAAGTTACATAAGCGACCACTCCAGATAATTCCGCATGAAGGCAACAGGCTTTTAGCTAACTGCTTACATGCTCAGTTTCCTAGAAAATTAAGCTACTTTTTTCTAAGATATTTATTTTTGTATTTATATGTTGGGTTCAGTTATACCATCTAATATTTTATTATCATTTTTCATTTTCACTATTTTGTGGAAATTTAATTGCTGATTTGATAAAAAAGTACTTTGAATTTATATGTCACTTTCAGCTTCTAAACTCAAACTTATTGCAAACTCATTAATTGTTTTTCTGACATTCATTCTTGAAGGATTCAAAACATTTTACAGATGTACAGACTTCACCATACTTTCAAGTGAAAAACAAGTAAGAAGATCTGGAATTAAAGTGCTGACACTTTCAACCCTCTCTTGTAATTATTATTCCTTTGAAATTTATACTATTGTAGGCTTTCAGGATTTCTGAGAACTTTTGCTTAGAGGTCATACAGAAAGCAGGACTGCTGTTCATATGCTTCCACAGAGGTCTATGGGAAAACAGAAAAGAGGTGTATTACTTCATCCTCCATGTACATACTAGCCAACAGAAGTGATATCCATGGCAGGAAAACAAAACCTTTCCCTTTCAAAAATAGCTCTTCTCCTCTGAGAGAACTAAAGAAATGTGATGTGTTTCAGTGAGGACAAACTGATAAGGAACCTGCGACCTAAATGTAAAAATACTGAATCAAACTTTTGAACAAACAGCAGAATCCCTTTATAGGGCTTTGGGCCTGCCATAAATTCCCAGTATTTTCTATATGTCCTGGTTTTGGCTGGGATAGAGGTATTTCTCTTCTTAGTAGTTGGTACAGTGCTGTGGTTTTGGATTTAGTATGAGAATAATGTTCATAGCACACTGATGTTTTAGTTGTTGCTGAGTAGTGCTTACTTTAAATCAAGGACCTTTCAAGTTTCCCGTGCTCTGCCAGTGAGCAGGGGCACAAGAACCTGGGAGGGAGCAGAGCCAGGACAGCTGGCCTGAACTAACCAAAGGGATATTCCATACCATGGAAAGTCATGCGCAGTATATAAACCAGGGGAACTTGACTGGGGCCGGTCAATGGCTGCTTGGGGACTGTCTGGTCAGCATCGGTCATCGGACCTTGGCATTGGTCAGCAGGTGCTGAGCAATTGTACTGTGCACCACTAGTGGGTCTTTTTTGTTTGGTTTTTCGGGTTTTGGGGTTTTTGTGCTCTTTTTGTCCTCTCCTTGGGTTTTATTCCTCTCTCTTTCTCTCTGCTTTTCATTACAACAACTATTGCTATAATTATTACAATATTTCAATTATTTATTTTTTTTTCTTATCGCAACACACAGGTTTTACCTTTTTTCTGATTCTCCTCCCCATCCCACTGAGGGGATGGGGGAGGTGAGTGAGCTGCTCTGTGATGCTTAGCTGCTGGCTGGGGTTAAACCACAACACTATAGAAAATGTGAATCCTATATTTCTGTAGTCCTACATTTGCATCTATCCCTTATTGCCTCAAAACACTTTTTGCTAAGGAAGTAGGATGCAGCCAGTATATAACAAAGCAAGAGAGAGCAGAGAGGAAATTTCAGCATTCCAGTGACAAGAACTATCTCTCTCTTGCAGTCAGTCTAGGCTCCATTCCATACACAAAAACCCTTTATTTTTACATAAATGATAACAAACTCTTCCAGGGCAAAAATCTAATCAATTCAAAGGAAAATTGCAATCTACTCAGCTAAATAATAGTTCTGTACTTTCACAGAAGCTTCCAAACATTACCTTCTGGGTTGTCTGTAATGAATGCCTGAGAGAAGCAGGAGCTCACAGTCATGCAGGAACTTTAATTTAATCTTTTAGGTGGTACATACAAGTAAATTGTCATACCTATTTATGTACAAAATATCTGTTAATTTTAGAACCATTTACACTTCCCATATGGAATCCATAACAAATAGTATCAACAATTTTCAGAAGAAAAAATAATTGTTTAGAAGTAATCTAGCCTTTAGAATTAATGAAGTAGAATAAATAATGACCAGAAAAGAGTAAGGAAGAGGGAAGAGTAAAATAAAACAGAGAAACAAACTGTGATGAAAGACACGGGAAATTTACCAATACTTGTTTCAGAAGCCCATAGCTATACAGCATTCAAAGTGCCAGCAGTCTTTCTGCAATTGAAATAAACAGGGAGGGAAGAGGAGGAGATGATTTTTTTAAAAATATTAGTCCAGGATCTCTTATGCTATGTAAAGTCTTCCAAAGACATGAAATTTAATTTCCTGTGAAGGGAATAATTTTTGTCTCCATTTGCTATGAAGGTAAAATTACAGATGAGACAGATCTTAAATGAACAGTAAGGGTGGAAGGAGAAAATATAATTTTGAAGAGATTTAATTTAAAACTAGTTAAACTGAATCTTTCAGTTGGAGACACCTGAACAGATACGACTGATTTCAGTAGTATTTTAAATAATCAAGGCTATGGAAAAAAAAAAAGCCAAATCATCATTTTCCTTGCCAGAAAAGCCCCAGAGAGTCTGAACTGTAATTTCTGCAATCTTTTAGAAATTACTTATGTTTACTGGGAAACTATCATGGGAGGTAATAACCTTTACATCTTTGAAGCTGTCTGTCTAGAGAGACTTTAAATTTTTACACAATCTAACAACTATTTGAAGACTTTTGGACAAAAACTCGATGACTTTTACCAACTTGGGAGAAGTAAAAATTATCTGCAAAGTCAGATTTACATAGTGGTCTAAAAAAGTTCTCATTGTGAAATTTGCTGCTACTAAACCATAGGAAATGTAACAACACATGTCCAAAAGAAAGGTAGTTCTTGTCTAAAACATATAGCAAATTTGCATTGTGAAGACACAAAAAGAATAAAAGAGACAGTTTTCACATAAGTAGTGAATACACAAAGGAAAAAAATCTGGGACAACGTTAGTGGTAGCATATACTCATAAATAAACATGGAGGTTAATAATTATTTTCATTTATACCAGAATAATTAAATAAAACTTCAAACAGCTCTTGGGTTTTGGTGTTTTTTAAAAAAATATTTTTATACATAACTCAAAAAGACAAGAAATTCAGCGACTTACTCCTTTGACAAAGTGAGGAGGAGAAGTAGGAATATCAGAAGCAGCTTTGTAGTTGGGGAGATCTATGGATATAAATTAGGTAAGACCAGAAAATTAAGAGAGCGTATCTCTTCTATAACTGCAATTTGAAAAGAAGCACAAGTTGTAAGCACAGAAGACTTCCTCATTAAAATCAGTAAGACAACCAAAAGCCTTCAAAAGGCCAAATGTCCTTATGCTGAAAGGTACCAAACCTAAAAATATTCAAAAGATAAATCTTATAAAATCCAGAAAAGAATAAAAAAAAAGAATAAAAAGGTTTACCCAAGAAAACTTTAGTTTTGCTTAAATAAATTGAAAGATTCTTCAGTGGATTTTAACAGTTTAAATGTAACTCTTGAAATCATAGGAAGAGAGGTAATAAAAAGTCAGACATACGCAACTCTTATTTCACTGTCATCAGCCTTTACATACGATATGGGGACAATTACGCATCTTAATTAAAATCAAAACCTAAACCCAGAGGTTTCAATGAAATCAGTGCTAACCTGATAATAGATAAGACTGACATTTAAAGTTACCTGTCTCTCCAAGAGACTTAATATTTTCCTTCTGTCAAGATTGCAGGTCTTTCAGTTATTTACCTATGATTGAGTGTCTGCTTTAAAATTCCCAACCAGATCCAGCCTGTCTTTTCCCATGGATAGTCTGCACAGATGTTGCCCAAGCTTAGCAGGCAGGTGTTGCAATTACTTCACAAAATACTTCATGTTCAAATTATGAAAGGTCATAACTGAACAAGTCATTCAGTTTATATTGAAAGACAATGTACTTTGAAGAGGTAGGGATAAGGTATGTTTGTGGGATGGGTGACACTGCTGCTGAAATTGTGAATTTTTGCAGACGTTACTTAAAACATTTGTTTTAAAGCTGATATGAGAAGAGCTCTTAATGAAAGTGCAGATTTCCCCCAGTTTGAATTCAAAGTAGAGCTGGGGAACTGCTCCAGGCTCAACAGGGAAGCATTTACAGGTCTTTCCCAGAGCTATGTAAAGCATTTGGGTACTCCTATAGAATATAACTTATTATTTATTAAAGGTAGAATATTTCCAGTCCATTAATTAGCCCTGCAGTGAGGAGAAAACATATTCTGCTGTATAGAGTATTTTGTATAACCTATTGAAGCATTCTGTCCTCTTGTATTCAAGTGTGATTGCCACAAAACTCAGTAGAAAGGAAAGATCCACTGTGATCACAAAACTTACACTTTGACAGTTCTAGAGACTACAGAATGTCAACCAAACAATGGGAAAGCACCCACTTCAACATCATAGCATGATACGTGCAAAAAAAGTGCTGCATTTTTAAAAACAGTTTTCACTGAATATTTGCTAATTGAATCAACATACTGCTGGATAGACTTTCTTTCTCTAGAAGCTGAATTTACATATTTAAGCAACTGACTGTTACTACCTGCCATCTCTTCTATAAAAACAATTGAACATATGTGCACTATTCTAAAATGTTATATCTGCTAGCAGAATGTTAAAGACATTTGGCTCAAATTGAAGCTTCCAGCAGGAGAAGAAAAATAATTACTTCTATTTAAACAATAAACACATTTACAAGAATAACACGAAAGTTTCACAAGTTTCTGGTTACAGATGGGCTAGATCACAAATACCTTCTGCTTTTTTATATCCATAGGGAAGAAAAAGATTATGTACTTTCTCTGGTGCTCTATGTTCTATTGTAAACTAAGTTAATTACAGAGACAAAAGTGTCAGCCATTTAGTGACAAAGAGCCTGGGGAAGCAGCAAGGAGCTCCATGAACCATGAACTGTTATAAATAGGTCAACATTAGGCAATACTCCAAAGTTCTCAAATCTGGATAAAATTCCTTTTTGAATTCTAATTCTTTACCAAAGTGAAAATCTAGTTTGCCTAAACCTTGTCTTGCTTCACAAGGAAATGTAAAATCATAGGTAAAATGCAGTAAGCATTTCAAATTCATAGCATGACATAGTTCAATGAAAGTGTTACATTTTTAAAAGAAGTTTTCACTGAATATTTTCTCACATAATCACCACAGTGCTAGATAGAAGGTTTTCTTTCTCTAGAAGATGAATCTATATATTTTATCAAAGGATATTAGGCAAGCTCTAGCTAAATACCCAGTGTGAATGGCTGAGGAACTATGTATGGGCTGTGAAATCTAGAACTGGACAGCTCGGTTCAGAAGGAAGTAATGATATGATACTTGAATCTCTTCATCTCTAGTCACATAATCTCACTGTGATCAGAGACACATTTTTGGGCTCCTATCCTTCTACAAATGGAAATTCTTGGAGGTGCCACTAAATCGGGTATTATTTGTACTAAGTTCAAGCATCACTAGACCCAAATATGCAAAACCATGCTGTTGCAAAAATGTTTTCCTTCTCTGTATTCTTAATTTCAGAAAAAGAAAGTTCTCAAAGAGATTTTTTCTCAAAAGACTTAGTTTCTGTAAGTTTAGTAGGATAGAATGCAGTGGATTAAAAAAAATAAAATCTGCCTAATGATAATCTGTGTAACAGTGGACACAAACAAATAAATTGTTTAAAATCTCTTATAAACTGCGTGAGCCTGTTTGTCTTCCTAACACTGAAGTCCTTTTCCTTCACCAGGTATTCAGGTGCTTTCATGGCACTATGGTTTTTTTATGGGACTATTTATGACCTACTTCATAATTCAGTATCATTAGTGGTATTGCAGCTTAGCCCCATTTTAAAGAATTCCTGGTCTGCCATTTTCTCATACTATAAATGGGGAAAAGCCTCACAAATGTAAGAAAGAGATATGGGGGACAAATTATAACTATTTTTTATTAGACTATTTCCTCAGACAAATGGTCCCTGTCTTTAGCACAATGTACCTTCGCTCTTTCTTTTCTTATATGACACATATATTTTAGATTTAAAATTTCTCTATTAAATGTTTTTAGTGCATCTTCTAGTGTTTCATTCTTGATAAGAAAATTTCTTGAAGATTGCAAGTTAAATAAATCACTAGGTGCAGACATATACAGAAAGCATTTAAAAAGGAAAAAAAAAAAAAAAAAAACCAAACCAACAAAAACAACAAGCCACCAACCCACAAATATGATACCAGTATTAGGAAGTGTTGGATGGGACCATATTGCATGCTAAGATTACTTCACTTTTTGAAAACAAGTATGAAATTTCAAGGAAGAACTGCCTTTGCTGCTTTCTATGCCTTTGCTGCTTTCTACCATATATATATATTTTTAACAGCAATAATAATTTAATTTCATGTGAATTTAGTTACTCTGTGCAACAAGTTTCTAACATTATTTCTATCAAAGATAAAAATGTTAATATAATAGATCTGTGCATGTCTGTGTGTAATATACATGAATAATTTTATATATATATATATATGTACATACACAAATGTGAAGAATAAGTCATCAAATTGGAATGCAGAACAACAAACTGAGATAGCCATGATGGACAGCACAGATTTCTCTACTCCATTTTGATCTTGCCTGTATCTAGATTGGTTTAATGTTCCTGTAGTAACTTGAAAATCTGTTTATTTTGGTGATGAAGGTAGCAGGTGGAACTGCATCATTGTACAGAAAAAGAATTAAATATAATATGTTAATGCAGTTACAAGTTTAATAGAATTCATTAAGGTTAAAAATGGAGTTATGAAATCTTAGAAAAAAACCTCAGACTGCTGAGAAAACCCTTCCACCCCAAAATTTCCCATGCTTTTCTCTTTTAAAGGCTTAATTCTATAATCCATGAATAAATAGAGAACAAATATTAAAATACTGTGTTTTACACCAGTTCTCATAGATTTCCATATTAGTGCCTGGTCTCATGTGGAAAACAAGCCACAGATACAGTAGAAATATTTGGGAATCTCATGTTCTTAGATGTGCATTCCATGCTTTGGTGCTCAAACCAAGCATACTGACATTAATTCTGACTAATTTAACAGGAATAGCACTGAGATTCTTCCCATATGAGATGGGAATGGTGGGACAGAAACAGTTCTATGAAATGCTTGCATCCCGGTCTCCTGAGCCTGTCAAAGATATCACAATCAGCATGTGTTATGTTTAAATTGGCAAAGCTATGAAAAGGCATATTAGCTGACCTTATCAAGCAAGGAATCATGTATAATGGCAGCTAAAACCTTGTCTCAGTAGGTTTTAAACCTCATTCAGTAATACAGTAATGAGCAAAACACAAGCACTCTTATGGAGTTAGGACCTAGCAAATTAAGAAGCCTCAGTCTTTACTCTCCTGTGCATAAACTCTGGTTTATAGATTCTCTCTCCAGCATTTAATGAAAGATACATATTAAGCTTAATTTAAGTAACCATTGTAGTGACAGAAGTTGATACTTATACCATATTTAAAGTGAATATATTTCTTCTCACTGAATGCATTCATGTCTCATTCTCCAGAATATGATTCTATAAATCTTAATTATTTTTTTTCTAATAAAGAAAAATTAAGCATCAGAAGCCAGACATCTGGAAATCCAATATTTCTGAAAAGAATCAAAATTAATTTAAAACAAAAGGAACAAAACACCTGATTTGCTGATTTGCTGATTTCAGTACTTCGTAAGTAATTACATTCATTTCCCTTTAACTCTTTGCTCAGAGAAAATAACTGCTTGTAGAACAATAATATCAGTGTATGGAAACAATGTTTGTAGACTCCAAGTCTTAATTTATTTAAATTCTACATTTTCAATTTAAATATCTAAAGTGTATGATAAAGACATACAATATGAATTCCTCTTATAAAAACTATAATTTTGGAAAGGGAGTAGGTTGAATGTATTCATACTACTTACACGCTTGAATGTGCCAGACAGATACATTTGTCCATTTCTTTGTATACTTTTATTTTTTCCCCCTTCTCAAATAAAAAAGGTTAAATTAGTGGTTCACTTTGTTGTTGTTGTTGTTCTTACTGTTACGCCTGTTTGGCTTTTACCATTTGTTACAATGGAAGTATTAAAAGTCTTTATAACTTTGAAAAGATATTTCTATTATGAGTTATGTTCCCTTATGAAATATATGAAACTGTAATTCTTATAGTTTCAATGCTATATTCAGATAAGTGTTCCAGGCATTTTTCAGGAACATGTAGAATTAATATAGATAAGTCACCTTGTATCGCTTTATTAATTACTCAACAACTGTACCCTCTGTTTTAGTTTTCTTTTTAATAAAGATCAGATTAACATGAAGGTTCATAGGCAAGAGTTGCAACTTCTGCAAACCTAACTTCCGAAACATGCCTCAAATTAGGAATTTAGACTGTGTTATCCTAGTGAACACTGATACAAGGCTGTAGTTCAGTGCAGAAGACACTGAAAAAACAGTGCAAAACAGAGAAACAAAAAGGCTGAAGGACTCCTAATTTTTCTTTTCCTCCTCAGTATCCCATGAATAAAGATGGCAAAGTATGGGGGAAAAAAAGAGGCTGGGAGTTTTAAGAGGTAAAGCTTAACTATATCGGAATTACTCTGATTTTGAATATTTTCTCCCTGGATCCTGCCTAAGATGTCTATATTTTTTACCTTACCCATCTGGGATATTCTGGCATTACCTCACTGAATGCCCAATGACATCAATAGACTTAAATAGAAGGTAAATAGAATGTTAATTGGCAAACCAATTTAGAATTCTAACAAAAAAGACAAGACTGCAGTAAAATCATATACTTCAAAAAGTAAAAGTTCTAAAGATTTAATCTTTTCAATGTTGATAAAACTTTAAATCTTTTCAAATTAAGATTTTTTGTGTGTGTGTCAGTACTAAAAAGGACGCAATAAAAATGCAAATCCAACCAAAACCACAGTTTATGCAGATGATATATTTTAAAATTATAAACACAGCACATATGGTAGATGAAAATTCGACACTTTTTAGCTTTCTTGTTTCACAGTACTTTTGATTAAAAAAACTCAGCTAGGCAGCAAGAAAATGAGTGTTTAAGCTATGAGATTACAAAGTCCAATCAAAGTCCAAAGTAGGTTGAAATTTTATTACCAAAAACTTTATTGAAAAAAAAGTCCAATGCATGTATCTTTTCTTTGCCTTCAAAGTCCTCCTACTGAAGCTGTGAAGGCTGTACGCTGTAGCAGAAATGACATGATAAAGAACGCGCAAGCAATTTCTGTCGAATAACCTGCATTGAGACAATGGAAGTGAAATTACCCCAAAAGCACAACTCTGATGTAACTTGCTGATCAACTCTTCTGAGCTCTTAGTTGCAGGAAGGCAGCAGTGGAATTTGAATTTGAGGAAAGATTTGTCTGAAGAGAAATTACATGCTCTGGGACAGGGAAAGGATGCAAGGTCAAGTATTTATCAGGTTTTTCTGCAAAATAAAGTATGAATCACATATAAAACTCATTTATTTAGATCTTCACCATGACAGGCATTCTGTTTCCAGTGAATGATAAAAACAAATCTGACTTTTCTCCTAAAATCAAACTAATTTTTTGATTTTTTATATCTTTTTATTTGTACTTTGTACATCATCTATCCACTCCTGCTGATCATCATGTGGAGTGATGAATTACCTTCCATGGCTTGCACGCTATCATGATGTGTCAGCAGCTTCTTTGTCAGGGTTGCTCAAAGCAGAATATCAAAGGTACACAGTACACATTCAAGACCTTTGAGAAGAAGTAATAACTGTTAAATCTCAGTAATCATATAGCTAGCAATTCAGAATTGTTTTATCGGTGCATAATGGAACAGCTATTCCAAGCAGATGTACATAGAGTTATAGATTGGTTTGGGTTGGAAGGGACCTTAAAGATCATCCAGTTCCAACCCCTCTGCCATGGGCAGGGACACCTTCCACTACAGCAGGTTGCTCAAAGCCCCATCCAGCCTGGCCTTGAACACTTCTAGGGATGGGGCATCTACAGCTTCTTTGGGTAACCTGGTCCAGTGTCTTGCCACCCTCATAGTGAAGAATTTCTTCCTAATATCTGATCTAAATCCATACTTTCAGCTTAAAAACATTTCCCCTTGTCCTATTGCTACAGGCCTTTGTAAAAAAACCTGTCCTCACCTTCCTTCAGGTAATGGGATGCCGCTATAAGGTCTCCCCAGAGTTTCTCCCCTCCAGGCTGAACAACCTTAATTCCCTCAGCCTCTCTTCATAGGAGAGGTGCTCCAGCCCTCTGGTCATCTTCATGGCCCTCCTCTGCACTGGCTCATATCCCAGCATAAATAAGACATGAAGGAAAATAGGTGATATTCCCCCTATGTATTTTTTTATTAAAGAAACAGGAGTACCACTGTTCTGATACCAAATTCTATTGAAGGTCCAGGAGGATTACACCTATCTCTTCCCTCTCTCCTTGCTGGCTAGGCCACAAACCAGCCACGGATTTTACAAAGATCAAATGAGATCAACAACAGGCAGCACAGAATTTACTATTTTAAAAAGTCCAGGATTTCACTATGATTTTTTGCCAGGACTGCTAGAAGTCATTTCAACTTATCTACTTACTATTAAGTACCACTTTGTGTATAGTGCTCCTTCGAAAGCTAAAATATGAAAGTGATACAATGGCAGAGGGAGCTAACAGGTGGGAGATGCACTCAAGGAATGCATTTCCAGGAAGAAAGTAAATGGGTTCAAAAAGGGATTCATGTCAACTTCAGATGCCTAGCACAGGTGCTGGAGTGCTGATGCATAGTCACTGGAGAGAGACAGTAGTTAGGAGCCCAAGCTAGAACCGCTACTTAATCTGGATACAAAAGCAATTTTGGTAGATTACCCCTCTCCTCTGAACCATGAACACAGCATGAAAATAGAGTTTTGCCTTAGTGTTCTGATGTGAGGGTTTTTGGGAGGCATGTGTGTGTTTGTGATGTGTTTGGTTTTATTGCATATGCAATTATGGAAAAAGAAGGTGTAATTTACTGTGGAGATTTAGAAAATCAAAGTTCTTGTTTCACAGAGTAGGGCAGTCAGGCTATAGCTCAATATATAACACTGTCTTTACTGTGTTTATTCCTTCTTTCCAGGCTTCATTAAGGCTAGGTTAACTGAGACTTGTAAGACTAGCATAAAGCATGACTTTGTAAAAGCATATTTTTATATATGAATTAGTCAAATGCTATCTGACTAGTTTGTCACTTACGGAAGAATACTTTCAGTCTTGGGCAAAAAGAAAAAAAGGTATTTTTATATAAAGCTAAAGAAATTACAGTATGTGTATAGATAAATATATTTCTTCTGGAAATTGTCATAAGTGTGATGGACTTAGGCAGATGGAGGAAATTTTACTTTGGTTTTGTGTGATATCCTAATATAGGACCTAAATAAAATATTGCATTATGTTTCAAGTAATAAAGCCTGCTTAAAATTTTCACAAAGCACCACTTTCTTCCGTGTTTATGTCAATCACCCTCAGGGACACTCTCAGTGAGAATCACTTTATCCATTATTAATAAGTCAAAAGGTTTTCCTGCAGATCTCTCATAAAACCTTGTTGTATGAGACAGCATTACCAGAAGCAGCAGGAATCTTGCACAAGTTACAGCTGATCCACTGATGGTGTTTGATCTGTTGTTTCTGTAATTCAGTGCATTGTCACCTGTAAATTAATGCCTGAGAGTGGCTGAACCTCTCTGTGTGTTCCATGCAGTACCTGGCTGAGTGCTAACATCAGAAAGGTTTGTAGTGATGCTGTGTGAGAATACGTATTTTCATTATTGAAGATGAAAGGAAAAAACTAATTAATGAAAACTCTGTAGAGTACCTTATGCAAATGAATTAAAAAACAAACAAATAAACAAAACCCTGACATGGTAAGCTGACCCTCACTACCAGGTAAGCCCCTACCCAGCTTTTGGCTTACTCTCTCCTCCGTGGGGTGAGAGTCAGAATAGCAAAACCTGAAAATTCATGCATTGAGATAAAGACTATTTAATAGGTAAAGCAAAAGCTGCACACACAAGCAAAGAAAACCAGGGAATTCTTTCACTACTTCCCATCGGCAGGCAAACATTTCACCATTCTTGGAAAGTGAGGCTCCATCATGCGTAATGGTTACTTGGGAAGATAAACACTGTAACCATAAGCATTCTTCCTTTCTCCTTTCCCACATCTTTGATTGCTGAGCATGAAGTCATGTCATAAGGCATACCCCTTTGGTCATCTCAGGTCAGCTGTCCTGGCTGTGTCCCCTCCAATCTTCTTGTGCACCCCAGGCCTGCCCACTGGTGTAACAGAGTGAGTCAGATATTGGGACACCCATAGCAAAGTGGAGGGGAAAGCAGATAGCTTCTAAATCAAGGAACTTCAAACTTCAGCTCAGCAGAGGTTGTATCCCCCTCATGATTTCCATCAGAACAGATATAAGTGAGTGTCATTGATCCTAATCATAGTCCCACCAATGCTTTATGACACTATGATGCTCTTTTGGCACTCTTCTACAGAAAGGATCCAAAAGAGTGTTCTTTAAATGATCTGTATTTGATACACCCTGAAATAATCATTTTCTCCCTTCTGGAAGTTGTTTGAAGGCTGTTTATGTGCAAAACTACCATATACAATGAAAATATCTGTTAAAAAAAATTCTGTGTGAAACTAGACAACAGATCTAAACCAGAACAAATGTTTAATTATTTTTTTTATTAATAGTATATTACAGAAGTAAAATAATATCTTCCATTTCCACCTGTCACGAACTGGGAAGTGGGGAGGAGTATAATTTACTGCATACTTCAGAAAGTGCCTCTGCCAAAATCCTTGCAGACAGCCTACAGTACAAACTTGTGTCATTATGAATAATTTATTACCATAGGCAGAATCAGCAGAGGGGACAATACATTAATGAGTAACAGCTCAAATTCTAGAGTCAGCTCCCTAGCTCTGAGCTTGGTGATGCTCTAGACAGCAGCAATGGTTATATTTGGCTTTCTATATCTAAGTCCATACTCACTTCTAAGATTTGCTGTAAATCCTATCTACTATTTACAGAATTACAGAACAGAGCCATAAATTACCATACTCTCTTGACTTAGAGCTTTAAGATTTACAGACAAGAGAAATATATTTTAGGTGCACTTCCTAAATCCTTTTCTGAAGAAGGAAAGTCTTTTATGGATCAGAGCTGAACTGCCACAACTGCACCCTTATTGAAGGCTTGGTTCATTAGTGCTTATAAATGATTGGTAACTGTGAGTCTGACTAGTGCAATAGTATAACAGAGCTTTGCTAGTTTACCTGGGGTATCTGACATACAGCTATTTCAAAGCCTACTACTCAAGAAGCTATCCAATCTAATAAAACTCTTTAACATGTGCTGTGTCTTTTAGTCCAAGGTAATTAATTAGGATCACTTGGAGCTGAAATACCTGAAAGGTAATGAAAATATATTTTTCAAGTCCTTATCTCAAATGATAGGTTTATGATTTTACTATCCCGTGGAATCATCAAAGGCAGCAGACAGGCTTGCCTGACTAAACAAGTGAGGTCCTGAATCAACTTTCTGATGGGTGATTGTGGGCACAGACAAAGCAGTAATGACAAAAGGCCAGTCTCCTCACAATCCCTTCATAGCTGCAGAGCATTGTGCAAATGTTTAGGAAAAAAAATTACAAAATCATATTAAGGATAATAAATATGTTTTCATTCCACTTCACAGTAGATAAATTATGAACATCTTAACTTTTCCAGATGATGTGCCTGTGCAGGGAAGCTTCACTAGTTTTCAAGACTCTGTAGATTCACTTCCTGGCAGAGGCTTCCACTTGCCACCCCCCGGTACCTGAGAACCATAACTCAAAATGATAACTGTCATGGCAGAGGACTAAAGAACACTTTAAAGTATGTCATTCATTAATGAGTCCATGTGTGAATCATTGCACACTCTGTGCAGCGACTGGAGAAAGAATTTATCTTTTTTTCAATGGAATCTTCTGCTCAATTGAGTTACAAGGGAATTAAAAATTCAGGCCAACCAGATTCCTGCATGGATCCTAAAGACTATTATCTGTGACAAATATATAACTTATCAGGTCAGAGCAAAGGTTTTACTCATGCGAGTGAAAGATTATCTTCCACTAATCTCCACAACTAGTAACTGCCTATTTGAAACAGCTAATGTTTTTATTAGCCAGGAAAATGTTAATCATAGCAGATGTCCACAGAACAGTAAATATGCTGGAGGTTAGATATCAAAAATGTCTACTTCACTTGCTTTGGATTTCAGTCTTCATTTATATTATCAAAAATCACTGCTGATCACAAACGCAATGATAAGACAGATGCAGGAAGACAAAATTTAATGCTTCTAGAAACTGTTTGCCACGGATCAGATAGCAGCTTTCTCTTCAATGTGCAGCACTATCAATCTCAACAAATGATAACCATTTCCTCTGACACTCATGCTTATATCAGTTACTGAAAAAAACAATGTAAAATTATTTTCAGATTCATGGTATAATAGATCTTACACCATTTCAGCATTAAAAAAAAATAATATTAAAAGATATTTTTGGATCAGTATCAATTAAGCCCTTATTGGGTTTTGTGTTTTGTTAGGTTTTGGGGGGTGGGGTGGGGGTGGGGGGTGTCCTGTTTGCAATTATACTTCTGGTGTAATTTCTTAAGATAAACAGAACAATTACTGTACTTTTATGGAAGAAATTTTCTTGTGATCATCTTCCATGTGCAACTTTTCAGCGGTTTATTTTTTACAGATAGGTATGGCCTTTGGAAGAAATGGCAGATTATTTTCATAGAAGTGATTTCAGACTCAAAATCAAACTGTTAGGTCAGATCATGCGCAGACAGACAGCTGGGTGTCAACAATGTTCTAAATACTGTACAATCAAGTTTCCTAACTGATCTCCAGCAGCCCGTCTTATAAATAAGGCAATATGCTAGATAGAGCCATGAAGAATACTGCTAGATAATATCTTTTGGGAGAAAGGCTAACTGCTTGCAATTTATTCTTTGCAACCACTTGAGAATAAATCTAACCAAAGTCAAGTTTAGTAACACACAAACTGTGAAAAAAATAAAACACTTAGTGATAGATGAGTGAGATAAACATGATTTCTAGTCTTCACAGAGAATATCCTTCAAGAAGATGAGCATTTGCCGTTGCAATCAATGTAGGCAGCATGTCACGTCTATCAGTATTTAGGCAACTAAGGTTAGAAAAACATGAAATTAAGATGTATATTTTTTGAGACATGACAATGCAACTACAGGTGGTGCAACCTTAACCAAAAAGGGTTATATGCATCACAGAGACAGACTTCCTTTTCTTTCTTGTTGATGTGTTTGACTTCTGTGAGCAGTGCTTCACCACTTCTTTCGTGCCCTATCACTTCTGCCTGCAAAGACAAAACAATCTCAGGTTCTAGAAGTGCATCTATTGATGCACTTTATTGATTTATGTAAATCTGAGTGTGGAGATGTTAGCAAAAAAATCATGGTAAGGAGATAAAAAATGTAATCACTACTCATCAGATTCTTTTCAGTTTAAAAATAAAACAAAATATATGGAAATTTTTAAACACTAAGAACTTCTCATAAATGTAATTAATAAGATAAATTGTATTTTTTATTCAGATTTTTCAAAATTTATAACTTGCCAAAAACTATTGGTTGATTATGTTATAGGAAAAGTATGAGAGAATGTTAAATATCTTAAGAAAAAAAGAGAAAAAAATACCAAAATAATTTGTGGTTTGACCAGCATCAAATCTGAAAAGTTCTTTTTTTCCATGGAGATTAAAAGAAAAAATAAATCTAAAATGTATCAATTGTATCTCTTATTTGAATAAACAATGCATAGTTTTGCAAGTTCCATAGTCCTTTCTGGAATTCCTGTTGGTTCCTCTTGTAATATCATGTCTAATTTTCACAAAATCAATGCCACATGTTTTGAAAAAGTTATTTCTTTAGTTAATCAATCCCTATGGCTTTATTAAAAGTATACTAGTGGGATGTGAGGATTTGCTTCTGTTAAATTGCTGGAACCAAGCTATAAAGAATTGTGTTCAGCCTTGGTTTTTTGACAATTGGATAACTTGCTATAAAGAAAACATCAGATCAGTAGAAAGACTGATATTCACTATCAGTAAGACTTCTCCTAAATAAAGGCACGATCATTTATTTTTGTCAAAAATAGATTTATGTAAGTGAAACGAAACCATCAGTTTTCAACGAATAGCTAAATGTAGACTTAAATTCCTAGTGACCATAAAATGCCAAAAATATGAAAAGCCGTTCAAAGTGATTAAAACTTTTATTTTTTTAATACATACTCATACAGAACAAAACAGTGAATAAGATGATATATATGATTATAATTACCTTCTATGACTATGATTAGAATAAGAATACAATATACAATCTTAAGCAGATGTTTAAATACTCGTTGAGCTAAAGCATAAGAAAGATGCAAACAGTTGTAAGGTTGACCTGAATTTCTGTACGTCCTTCTAAGCTATGAAACGTAATAACACTTACTAAAAACCAGGAACTACATTAAAGTATGGTCCCTTCTTATCTATCTATGCTGGAACCTACATCATCTCAACATGAAATAAATTTGAAAGAGTGTAGAGGAATGAAGCTGGGTTAATTAGCATTGATAATATACAGCTGTGGGCTGGCTTCAGGGGTGGGGGTCTGGCTGATGTAGATAAGGTGCAGCTGTGGCTGGTTCTGTTAAGGGGTTGAGAGCCAATGAAGAGAGTGCAGCTAAGGAAGAAGAGAGCGGAAGAAGGAAGAGGAGTGAGAACACATGCCCTGGATGAGGTGATAAGAAGTCAGTAGAGGGACTGTATGAAGAGTATGCTGGTATGAGATGGTAAAAGACCTTGTTGCAGCTTGATAACCTGGAGAGTGCTGTAACAAAAGAGGTTTTGGTGCAGTATCAATCAAAATCAGTGCAGAAAATAAGATGTAAATACTTTAGGTACTTAAGAAATGTCTTGTAAGTGTAGAATGCGGAACATGGCTGCGGCATGTTACAATTGCAGCTTGGGGGTTTTATTACAAGTTTAATATTCATTACAGGTTACCAGGAAGCATTTTGCAGTCTTCAGTATGTAATGTAGATGTTCTGTAGACTTTTTTGAAAGTATTTGAAAACTGCATAGTTTCTAGCCATTGAAAGAGACTGAACTGTTCCTTTTCACTTCTATATCTTTATAAATATTCATATTAGTTTTATCATGATAGGCAAACCTGTGTACAAAAGTTAGAAATCTCATATCCAATTATTCTAGGACTCTTTCATTAAAATATATCTGCTGTCTTATCTTCATATCCTTCACTTGATTTAATTGTTTATCCAGTCATGAACCCTAAATCAAATTTCTTCTAAATGGTCAAAGACATAAATGACAACTTTGATTAAGAAAGTGGAAAATGCTAGTTCCATACATTTTCATTCTGATGTAAACCCTATCAAGAATATAAAAGTATTTGAAATATTTTTAGCCTTAGCATGAAAAAAATCAACACTATGGACTTTTAGAAGGAAATTGTATCATTTATTTAAATTTCAGTACTCTCATTCCCTCAGTTTCCTACAAAAGACAGAAGTATTATTAATTTTAAGTAATTGTCCTTTCTTAATGATAAAATCAATGTTAGCTTAATATCAAAACCTTAATAACATAAACTTCCTGAAGGTCAGAATAAGAAAAGATAACACAGAAAAATTATCCCAGATATATTTCCTATGAAATCATGCTCTTTCATACATCTGAAAGTTTCTCTTAAGATTAAATAAACAGACTTTAAAGCCAGTGAGGTGTTTTCTGTTATCTTAGTAGTATGTTGGAATTCTTGCTCAGACTAAACAAATATAAATGAATGATACATTAGTACAAGGAAATAATTTTTTTTTTTGCCTATGGAAGAGCAAAAAAAAAATCCAGACTCATGTTTAGACTTGTATTTCTTAGACAAACTAAACATTGTTTAATATGATCATCAGGGAAAAAGAAAGTGGAAAGAAAAAGACAAACAATAGAGAATTGGTGTGTCAACAGATATTTGCTATGCCTGCTATAGAAGAAATCCTTTACACAGAGAATTAGTATTCCAAAGGAGATGTTGCAATTTTAACAAGAGGGAGGAGGACTGAAAAAGGAACCAGAGTGGCACAGAGAGATCTGCTGATGGTTTCTAATGAAGTTACATCTTCACAGGTTACAGGATGATAGGTCTGGGGATAAGTTTGCAGTATACGTGACAGTTATCTATCTAATTGCTTCAATTCCAACAGTTAAAAAAAAAAAACACATTGCTTGGGCCTGTTCAGTTGTATGCACAGCTGTTCACAGCTTCTAGAGGGAAGTAACACAGGTATTTGTTCCGGTCAATATCTACTAAAAAGCTCTGATTACAAAGCAAGATGACCCAAAACAAAACTCAGCCTAAGAACTGGAAAATATAAATTATATTTATTGATAATCAAATGAAAAGGAGTGACCTGAGAGAGACCAGGCATAATCCAGAAAGACCAGTGTCGTCTTCCTGGTCAGATAAGAACCCTTATTTCTATAGTACTGGACCTACTGGATTTGATGACAGTCCAAAGTTTTCTATGTTTTACAGGGTTTCTCCAATTCAATTACAGAGTAATTTAAGCATATTATGAGGTATGTCTCAGGTGTTGGAACGTAAGGTTTTGTTCAGGAATTTGTTGGATTGGAGTTTTGTTTACTAGATAGTTCTTCATCTGCTGTCTGCAGCAGAACTCTGTGATTCAATGGATGTAGGCTGCAGGCTAAAGGAAATATCAATGAACTTGCATTAGTTATGGATAAGCAGAGCAAAAACAAATCCAAACAAAACCAAATATTCCACCACAGCCAAAGGAAATAAAATAGGAAACAAAAGCACCATGATTTATAAAGCTCCGCAGTTGACCAGTTGCAGTTTTATTGTTCATATTGTTGATGCCATCAGGTGGGGAGCATAAGTAAAGTTTGTCAGAAGTCCAACCAGCCTGAACATTAAATTTTCAAAGGCTCTGTAAATTTCTTTGAATGTACTGCAAACAGTGAATACATATAATTCAAAATCATAATTGAAAGCATAATAGAATCTCCTCACCTACAGGATGTTCTTCAGTTGTATGCAGGCTGCATGCATTTTCCAGTGTGCTGAATTACTTTAATTGCTTTTGACAAATTAAGATGCACCCTTTCACTGAGTGAGTTGGCTACAGCAGATTGGCTGAAAATGGCAGAAGACAAGACAATGATAACTACAAAATTAGGCATATGAGAAAAGTTCTTAAAAAACTTCCCTGTAACCACTTTGAGTCACAGCAGCCTTTCTTGTCAGCATGAGGTTTATTAATCAACACAGACAGAGAACCATCCTTAATAAATTAAGATTGTGGAAGCTACCTGTTCATACAGAACCCTACAGGATTGTTAGAAGGTAAAGGAAGAATCAAATCTAAACTTTTCATTTTAAATGAGAGCAGACATACTGTATTTCAACACCTAAGCATGGTTAGGAGTCATCTTACTGAAATCCCAACAGTGTTTCCTTACTACTTCTTCCTTGTTCTATCTAAAATTTGTCTGGAAATGCAACTTGAAATGAAGAGGCATTCTGAAGTTCTGGCATGTCAAAGCATCCTTTGTTCTTGTTATGAGCTGACAAGAGGACTTTCAGTTGCATTGATCAATGGGGTTGATGAATGTGAAATTAATGTTTCTAACTGTGTATATGGAAAAATATGAGTTTAACTTAAAAGGTGAAGTAACTTCTATGGTTAAGATGTGAAAGCTGATGCTGGAACAATAATCTCACTTTTTGTTAATAGCAACCTTAACCACAGGAACAACATATCAAGGGTGATGAATCACCCTTCATGAGGCATCTTTAAGCCATGACTGGGTATTTCACTTTAAAGGATTCACACCTAATTTATCCACATCATCAAGTTCAGCTTAACTACTGCAAGAATTCTGACTAGTAAGACATTCTTTATCCATCTTTATATGTCTTTGAGGAGAGAATATTTACTCTGAAATGTCTCTGACTAGGTGGATTAGGGTGTCCCAGGAGTCATGGTGGGAGTGACACCAGAGGAGTGGATTACAGTTTAGGAATGAAGTGAGTCTGCACTGCAGTCTAGATGCTTAGTCTGCTGCTGGTGGGGTGATGTCCAGCTAACGACTGGAATGAATGGTCGGTTGTCTGAATGTTATCTGTTTTAAAACAGGTAATTGTTCACTAATTTTAGGATAAACTACCAAGCTTTTTTGTAATGACATTGATTAAAACTTTCATCATTTCTAAAGAAAGCTTAGATACTGCCTTTCTCTGGGCAGCTTCTGATCATTAGAGTTTGATGCCTGATATAATAGGCATCCATGTAATTTGCTTTTATCACACCACCACCTACTCTCTTTCTGTTAGGAAAGAATAAGGTGCCTGTCAGATTGCAATAGAAGCCTTCCTGAGCCTTTGTGTTCTGAGAAACAATGAGTGCCAGCTTGCAACAATTTGAGTGAGGAGAACGAACACCCACTAATACAGACCTTGTTTCCATGAAGGCTGCTCAGACCTGTCATTTGACTTGGGTGCTGCTAATGTCTGCTAGTATTTAATGGTTATGCTAGTTTTCCTCACAGTCTGTGATGTACAGAATCAAAAGATGATACTCAGTGCTTCATTGTCTTCTTGAAAAATATTTGCAAGGTCCCATACTGCGAGGAATAAGAGATTGTTTCAATATTTTTGAAACTCTTGTATTGTTGCAGCAAAAGAGAAAAAAGTAGTGATGAATATCCTGGGACTGTGGCTTTATCACTACCCTTTGTAACCACATACAGTCTCCCATGAGCTCAGACTCCTACTTCTGATTTTCTTATGTAAATGTCGTTGTCATCTCACTGCTATAGTCACAGGAGCCAGGCATTGGAGTCGAGTCTAGTCAGACCTTGGAGAGAAGACTGGGTGAGCAAGAGGTAAAATGCAAAATCCTGTAGCTTGCTTGTCTACAGCAAAACCAGAAGGCTGAGCATGATCATTTAGCAGGTCAAATCACAAGCAGGACTGCTTTGTTAAAGACTAGACAGAGGACCCTTGTTTAAATCATCTGGGGGCAGTGAGGTAGGTGACACAGCACTCATGGAACTGCTTAGCCACAACAAAGCCTCGTAGTGTTAACATTAAATCACTTGTGATGTGTTTCACGGGGAGGCTGAGAATTGCCCTGCTGCTCAGTGACTTGGAATGCTAATGGATTCCTGGGAACTGATTTTCAGTGCAGATCTGCTACCAGCCTGTTGCAAAGTTGCTCTAAAATGTGTTTTCTGCACAGCTATAGGAAGGTGAATATACTGGGCGACATGTGCAGTATTTATCATGTAAGAAGCTGATGTACTGACTCACAGAGGCCTGTTATGAATCACGTTTATCTGGCACCTCTGCCCTACCTGCCTTTGCCCTGTAATTCCTTTCCACAGAATCTGTCCTCACATCCTAAATCTCAAAGCAGCAGAGACAAAAGGTACCAGGGACTTTCATCTTGCCAGTAGAAGAGGAACATACAGAAAGTTCTTCCGTGTTCAGTGAATTCCTTATGAACCACGGAAAATTATCTCAGTCCTATCTACTGGTATTTTAAATATATCCAATTAAAATTTTCTGCTATAATTTCCATAAAGAGAACACTCAGGTTAACCTTTTCAAAGGTTTTTAAGTCACACAAATCCATCTCTAGGTTTTTGTGAATTATAACTATTGATATCTCAGTATGGACTGACGCACCTAGTGCTTCCAACTTCACAACACATTAATGACATTTGGCAACAGAATGCTAATAGCACATTGACACAGTGCCAGATCTAAAATGTGAAGAGAACTCTTTGAGTAAGGTCATGTGGTAGAATTTTTTAATGCAGCATGTAAATATACTAGTTAGGAACAAATTTATGTCTCTATTCTATTGTCCCCTGCTTTGTAGAAATACCGGGACTCTCCAGAGTATGTTGTGCTATATAAATGGGTTTAAGTTACTCAAGCTTTTTTATAAATGTCAAGCATTAAATCTTACACATAAAGGGTTTACAAAAAACCTAAATTGTATTCTGCAAATGTAGTTGAATTTAGTGAACTATGGTGTAAACAAAACTGAGGTTTTGACACAGGCTTGAATGAATTGAAAAAAAGTAATTTATGGCTTGGAAATAATGCAGCTAACTTTATCTTACAGTAAAAAAAGCTGAGGGCTAATTTTTCTTAGTACCTTTCCTCAAAATCACCACATTGTCACTTTGTATGGCTGCCTTGCATTTCAAGCTAAGTAACAGTATCAGAGCCCAGTTGGTCTCAGTCACCAGCTGTGAGAAGACATGGTTCGTGACTTTCCCAGCATAGGGACACGAACATACAGTCAGCAACAGCATACTCGGGCTAGAAATAAATCCAGGACCTTTCTGCCTTGCCAAATGCCCCTTGTCTTCCACGCCAGAGCAATAAGGAGATTAAGGAGGTCAAGACTTTTCAGGCGTCCAAACTGAGTTCTGGGAGAGGTAGAAACTTTTGTTATTTTGGTTGTTGGCCAAACCCTGGTATTAATCCCCTTCTTTTATCCTGCTGCTGATTAACACTTTTGGTCTCATTGCTGCTGTAGCACTTTGCTCTTTTTTTTTAGGCCAACAGATGCTTCTTTATCCCCTCTATCTTAGGCATATTTCTTTCAGTCCTGTCCCCTCAAACTGTGGCTCTACCTCCTCCTTGACTATGGCAGAACCATAGTATTCTGCTACCTCAGTTCCTCTCTCCTACTATTTCTTTGAGAAGCAGCATCACTTCTGCAACCCTCTCTCAGGAGCATGAAGAAAGGATGCTTTTCTCCATAAAAATAAAAAAAAAAAGGTGTATTTCTATGTATGTGTAATCTACTTTCTTCAACTTAAAATAGTGAGATGCAGAATTTTTATGAATATCTCTGCTGTTGCAATAGGCAAAATTACTGAAATTGCTTTAGAAGAATACTTTATAATAAAGATAATTTAGTTCTGTAAAGAACAAAACATACAAAAAAGGATTATTATTATCATTATTATTGATCACTTCATTAAATCTTTATTAAAGACTAATCAAGTATTATTTAGAAAGCTATAGAACCCAGATTACAATTCTGGTATGCTAGGTATTTATTAACACTACTGATATATAATTCGCAACACAAAGCTTTTAATCAACAAAAAGAAAACAGACACAATATAAAAGAAATACTTCTCTGTGAGAAGCATCTGACAGAAGATCACTCAGTCAGTTTGCTGTTGCACTACATCATAAACACATAATATAGGAAAACCACTAGTAGCAGAAGACACTTGCTTGAATTTCCAGCTAATGCATTAGGTTAGACTTTCAACATCACAGTTTCTTATAATGAGCAAGACAGTGTTTCTCAACTAAAATTTTATCTTGCTCCTTTTAAGTCAACAGCAAAATTTTCATTCACTTAAGCAAAGCAAATGCCAGGTTTGATTGTCCTAATTAAATTAGTTATAAGCACCAGAGCAGCACAATCTGACCTTCATGTGTAAAATGAATGCATATGGACTTTCTACAGATAAATTAATAGGAAAAATGATTAAGAGGAAAAATGGTCTTACCATACTTACATCACCCCTGCATTATGCTAATACTGAATATTACAGCAGCAGTAGAAAACTTACCTATTGTACTTGCATCACTCCTGCATTATGCTAATACTTCTAGCTACAGCAACATCAATCTGATGATGCATTAACATACTCTGTCTCTGAAGTGATGTACAGTAGCACTGATGATATGTTAGTTTAAATCATTGCCAAAGTGATACTGCTGTAATGCTACTATGTTGATGATTTGATATAATATATTGCTGGAGAAACACCATGCTGATTACATAGCAGTGTAATATATCATTATTTTCCTGTCACCATGAGGATATTGTAGAATTATCTATAGAAAAGGAAGGAAGAAAATCTGACAGAAAGAATCTTTTAGAGAAGCAGAACTTTTTAAAGTATGCATTGAAATGATAACTTTATTTAGCCACAGAGGGTTTAAGGAAAACAAGAATGTAATTTTGCCATAATCAAGGATAGAGATACCTCAATTCAGGCTTCCTAAGATATTTCTGCAAATAAAGCAATAATAAATTAGAGAAGTTGCATGCAGAAGTAAATGGTTCTGAGACAGTCATAACTGCCTTTGTTGGTCTACATTTTTGTTAGTCTACAAAACAGCCTGAAATGACAACTGAAAACACATGAGCTAGATTAATAGAAACTGAGGTAGTTAAAGAGTGACCCCTAAAGACATGTAAATACTTTGGGTCTTTAGAAAATACAGTACACATAAGTTTTTTAGATGTCTTAGGCATGCAAATGGATAGCTAAGAACTGGTAAGAGACATTTCTCCTTGCCTCATAACCCAGTAAAACACTAATAAATTATATCTCTCTCCTTCTCCCTCTCTCTCTCAGTTCTCAATAAAGAAAAAAGCAATATGTTGTGATTCATCAGATGCATATATCAGTGTGCAGGAGGATTAGCAAAGGTCTCTGACTATTTGGAATGACGGATTTGAAAACAGTGAAGAAAAACACATAAGAAAACCCTTAAAACTTTGGGTTTCCCAATTCCTGCCAGCAATCCAAGGGCTTCATATGCTTTGACAGGGAAAGTCTAGAGACCTTGAACGTTCTTTTTTAAGGTGATGTCCACAGAAGTTTCCCATTCAGGAAAGTAAAACTCCCTGGAACATCAAACCTTGGGAGTTCTGAAATTTCTGACTTCCCACATCTGTATTTTTATAAGCAATTATCTGTCATGAACCACTTTTGTAATACCTTTTTGTAATAGTTTTACCATCACTGTCTGTCAAAAAAGGTAAGAAAAAGAAATTAATGTTTTCAGATGTTTCTTGCCCAGCTGAGCACTCCATGCACATTCAATGCAAAAATCACTAAAAAGTGTGTGACATACTGTTGACATAACCATCTCTAGAGGGGTGTCCCTTAACATTCTGTCCTGTTGTAAGGTAAAATATCAAAATTAGAAGATGAAACTGAAGAAAAGGAGCTATGATTGCATTTGCTGGTACAGTTCATCAGGAACTAGTCGTAACCTCAAGAGCTGCCAGAGGTCACAAGGCTGAACTTCATGATGAGCTGAACTATTCAAAGAGAAGGACTTACATTCCCTATTTTTTATGCTGCTTTTTAAAATTAAACGTGAATATGAGTCACTCTGTAGAATGAGGTGTTTGAGAAAGGAGAGGATTTTTTTTCTGTTTCTGGGCCTTTTCCTGGTTTAGTGTGTTTGAGTTCCCACTCCCTGCAACGATTTTCATATAGTGCTATGCCTTTACTAAAGCCTTTCTTTTATAGCAATATGTCATTAGAGAGACTTGAATTTTAAAATAACAGAAGAGTCTTTCTAAAGCTTCCATTCCTACTGCTACGGTCACTACTATAGTGACCTGTGACCCCAGTTAAAGCTATTTTAGACTTTCTTGTTCCCTTGATAGCCAGAATGGAAGTAAAGAGAGACAAAAATTGTTTATGACACCTTTTAACTTCTTTCTTAAATATCTGATGTTCAATCAGGTCAAGAAGTATCTTTCTCTTCCATAGGGAAGAGGTGGTTGTCTCTTAGAGTAATTGTGGAACCTATAAGAAGTGACACTGGAGATTCAGCATGTGGGGATATTTCTATTTAGCAAGTAATCATCAATCACCTTCTGCTGTGCTACTGGAAGTGACACATTCTGTATGAGATGGAAAATTAATGTCTTCATCATTTTGGTATTAAGCATCTCCAGGCACTTTCATAAAATTAGCAGTATTAGTACCTAATTACTGGCCACTTCTGGGGTGGAAAATTATGCTTTACCACTATAAAATTCATTCTTATGTTTCATCTATATATTTTTACTTCCTGATCTGCTTAGTGCTGCTGTACTCAACTGAGTAGTTACTGTGTTCCCCTACAGAAATGACCATCTGACAGCAGCAGTAAATTGATTCTTAATCTAATTCCATGGTGGTTTTACTTAAAATTTTTCTCTCTGAGACTTACCTAAGATATTCTGAAACATAGAGTTCAACCTAAACATCTTTTTAAAGCCTGAGAGTATTTTGCTTCGAAGATTATTGTCTCTTGTATTTCTCTAGTACAGCTCCAGTACATTCCCCATTTTGTCCAATAGAACATTAAAATCAGTCAAAAAAATATAATAGAAGAAATAGAAATGGCAAAAGCCATAAGAAAAATTGCCAAATGCTAGGTCCTTCAGGAATGATAAGGAAGAATTGTCTGACAAATATATTATTATATAAATCTGAATATATTCCTGAAACATGGCTTCTGTTGTTTGAGAAAAAGAATAAGGAAGAGTCAGCTGTTTTTTACTCTCAGTCACTCCTGCCTAATACACTGTTGCTGTCACATATTTGACTGCTTGAGTCAGTGGAACACATGTCAGTGGGGATCCTAACCCAAAGTCATGGGTTTATTTGATCTATCTGCATTCCTGCTGCTCACAGAGGATGCAGGGACTAGAATAAGCTTCATAGAAACAGTGCATTGTGGATTAGCTATAAATATAGCACTGTTGATACTTGTGTACAACTTTCTTTAGAACAAAACTGAGCAGACAGCTTGACAGTCTAGCAACAGTGTTCCTTACTAGAACAAAGCTATTAATTTCTTCTAAAACTGGGCAAAGAATGTTATTAATGGATAATAGTTCCCTTAAAATTTTTTCCCTGTTCACACACTCTCTCACACACATTTACTGTGGATTGTTTTCCTTCAAGCAATCAATAGCTTGGTCTGCTTTCCCACTGCAGTTCTAAGGAAAACAGTAGATGTATCTTCACACCTAGTTCAAATCTGAGCTCCTGTGTACATGGTCCATAGAAGTTCAGTGTTCAACAAAAAGTTAAATAAGAAAATCATGATAGTTACTCTTAACTATAAATCTTTCTGATAGATGAGATCTGTGGAAAAAGCATGCTCTGAACAAAAACAAAATATCATGCATTATATAGGAAAAACTGTGCAAGGTCTCTCTAGCTGTATGTGCACTCTTCACCAACTGCTGATAGTGATTGTCTAGGGAAGAAATTAAGACAGAACAAACTTATAGTAATGCTTCCTCAGTGTGTTCTCCATAATTTGAGAGTCTGTGGGTTACTTTCAGGATTCAAACTCAAAAAGGCTTTGATGAAATCTTTCTAGTGTCTTCCTAGCACTGAAAAGAAAACAGAGTGTTTCCAATGAATACTTATCAGAGGGGGGGACACACACCAAAAAAAAAAACAACACAAACCAGAACCAACAAACCAACCCAAAATGAAGACAAAAACCTCAAAACATCCCCATCCTACCACCCCCAAAAAAACCCAACACCCAACAGACACCCAAGAGTATGTAATAAAAAGGAAAGAAGGCAGGGTCAAAGTAAATCTAATCATTGTAACTCCTATTTAAAATAAGAAAGGGCTAGGGGAAGGGTTGTTCTGTATCCAGATACTTCTGGATCCTTCACAAATTCTGTTTGAAGGGAAAAGTGTTTGATATCTACAGTATGATTTTCCACAGTAGGGGAAACAGCAAACGGTGTTTGATCACTTGCAACTTCATTAATCAAACAGGCTGAAATAAAGAGTTGCAACAGCTGACTGAGCTGAAACAGTGTACCACACGAAATCCAAGAAGCAGTAATGATTTATTTCTGTAAAAGAGACATCTCTTTCAGTTGTTATGACCTTAATGGTAGTTATTTTACTCTTCAGTTGTTTTCACTATGAATGGAATATGATTCAAACTTTTACGTCTTATCAGATAGCCTTAACCAGAGCTGATGAGAACAGATTTATTATTTTTTTTTTTAATATTACAGTAATACACAAATGATCCCCAGGATACTTCCAAATAAACAAAACTACTGGGGGGGGGGGGTGGGGGGGGGTGGGGGTGGAGGTAAGGAAGTAAACATTTAGAAGCATTTTACTCCACTGTTTCAGTACAAAGAATTGCAAGATTTTCAAAATGCTGAAATGCCCCTTAATTCATAGGTCAGATTATAGAAAAATGGAAACAGTTTGATTAGACATCTTCAAAGCTTTAAGTAAATGCATTCAGCTAAGGTGATGAATTTCCTGGCACTACCATACTCCTAAGAAATCTCTGAAGTGTTCTGAACTAAGTTTGTCCATAAAATATGATCAAACATATCTGTTCTGCTTCCCTGGCACAAAGGTCAGCTGGACAGCTAAACCACTGTTTTTGGTAGCATTAGGTGTCCCTCACCAAATTCATGCCCAGAGCATGCAAATAACTGTATAGTGTATCAAGTGACTGGAACATTTCTTGGCATTGTTTCTATTGATGTTATATATACCCATTGACACACATGTATATTTACTCCATTATTTAGTGTTGTTCTGGCCTTTGTTTTCCTGAATCTTTACAGATTCATGATGTACACAAAGGGAAACGTTTGCACAGTAACAAGAAGTGTTGATGGATATTTCTGTTTCTATATTTATCAACTCCTGTGAAACTAGTTGACCTTAACATCATTGAAAATGACTGCATGAAGAAATAAGCTGCACAATTATTTGAATAGTTCTTTTAACACTCAAACAAATGAGTATAGAAATAACTCATACACAGCAAATGTCTGTTTGCAAATTACTCTTGCTAGATTATTCAAGTCAGGTTTTGTGGTATGTGCTTTGTGGGAGATACTTTAGAAATCATCAAAATTAATTTGTATGATATTTCTAGTATCTATTAAAAAGCTACTGACAGAGGATCAATACATCTCTGGGGTAAGTGTGCGTGTGGGGGAAGTCACCCCCTGCGCCCCCCCCCCCCCCCAGCAGCAGACAAACACAGTCATATCTGAAAAGAATGTACACTAAAACTTTGCTCTAATAGATGCTGTTCTTCCAAACAAAATTAACTCTGATTTTTAGCGAAAGAAGCCATATTTTTAAATTACCTATGGATGTGACCTGCCTTTTTTCCTGAAGCTGGATTTCTGAAGCAGGAAACCACAGGAATCGTGGTGTTCAAAGCAATATTCTGGTGTTGAAAGGGAAAAGCCAAACCTAAATGCTTTCTTCAAGAAAACAAACAAAATTATATCCGCAACAAGCAGACATCTAATATGTAATGATTTTCTTGCCAAGTTTAGTTCCTCCAGGAGACAACAAAATAATTGCTGCACAGCTTTCTAGTGCTGTTCAAACACAAGTATCCCTGCAGCACACTACTGTCCAAATTATTTTGCAAACATTTGACGTATTTCTAATCCTCAAAAAATCCTAATTTATCAAAGGAAAAGGTCTTTTTGGCTCTAAGTGAGTGTAATTTAGAAATGGTGCTTTTCAGTATAAATGTACTGTTTCAAATCTTTAAAAATAATTATTTTCTTGTATTCAAATCAGTATATGCAAATGTTTGCTTTAATTAAAACAGTGCCATGGTTATTTTCTTAAACAGCTGCAACTGTTGCTGTAAATCTGTCTTTCCATACAGAGCACCAAGGGCATTTCAAGTTTATTGGATGAACAAGTAGGATAGCCAGGAATTACAGGCTGATTTCAATGCAACCTTTTTACCCTTGTGGGGGAAGACACTACGTGAGCAATTAAATGATACTGACTGTCAGTTACATGCCACAGACCTTACATTCGTGTCAATGAATAATAACGTTTGGTGCAGGGTGGATAATCTTCGGTGTTGTTTCTAGTTACTGCAATTATTACCTAAAAAAAAAAAAATGGCCAAGTTCCGCTCAACCCAATGTTGCTGGTGTCCTCACATGCCCTGCCCTGGCTGCCGCGCTGCTCCCCAAGCGCTCCCCAAAGTTTGTTTTACAGGGACATCTAGCGGCACACGGATTAGAAACCTAATGGCAGTTTGAATTTTTTTTTTTTTTTTTCCCCAGATTACTGATTTCTTCAGGAGACCCAGAGAGGGGTGACCAAGCAAAGGGACGTGAACTCTTCCTGCTCTCAGGTACTGTAAGGGGCAAGAGGGTCTGGCTTTTCTGTGAGCTGCAGCCCCCAGTTCACCAAACTACACGTGTCAAGGTAACTGGGAAGGACCTTGCTAACCTTCCAGTCTCTCTTGTCGTCCTTGTTTCTTGTGTCAGCAGACAACACATGGCACTGCTGAGGTTGCGGTCCAGGAGAGGTATGCTTTATTCTAGAAGCAAGTTTTTGCTTTTCTTTTTATTATGTTGTCTCCTCATCTGCATCTGCAGAGGTTCTTGCCACTAAAATACCTGAACACCTTTCCTGGATTCATTAAAATAGCACAATTAGCGTTTGTCATCTGTTGGTTCTTTTTTCTTTTCGAGAGAAACATTCACTGTGACATGTCTTCCAAGTAAGCAAAGTTTGTTTGTTGAGTCTCTGTTCAAATACATGTTACTAAACAGTTACACTACATGGAGCGTGAAGTGGTGACTCATCCCTAGTTTGTGAAGATGAAAACAGGTGAGGATTCAATGCTTTGAACTAGACTTTTAAGAACATTCTCTCTCTGTCTCAAAGGCAGTATTTATTTTTATTTTTATTGTAGTTAATTCTATTGCGCTGAAAGAACAGAACTGTCATTTGTGGACTTCAGTGGCTGCACATTTTCTACATCTGATTGTAGCTTACTGGCAACCTGTGCTGATGTAACATGTCCCTCTGACTTTGGTGATAACCTGTTATTAAGTCAAGATGGAGTATGTCCTGGGGCATCAGATTATAATAAACCCTTTCACCACAGGGAATAGTAGGGGGAAAAAAGGGGGAAAATATACATAACATAGTTATGTAAGCATATCAAATATTTGGACTGATTTGAAAAAAGAATGTTCAGCAATGAAGTATTGTGTGATAGCACTTACAGAAAGAGAGAGGAAACCCACATAATTTTGTTATGACCAGCTCCTTTATGTGTACCAAATAATTAAGGCCACAACAAAAATTCTTCACATACAAAGATAAGCAGTTACTGCTAAACATTTGAATGTGAAAGCCTATTAACATCACTAACATATATCCCTTCTGTCATGCAAACTTTTCTAAAAACGTAAAACTTTTGCAATGTTAGGATGCAAAATTTGAGGAAATAAAAGGAATTCATATGAGGATAAACAAGCTCCCCAGCCTGTACTGAATTTTTAGAAATGTATAGAAATCATTTTACTAAATTATTAATAAATTAGGAAAAAAAAAAAAACAGGAAAGGAAAATATTATATTTTAAAATTTGGTAAACTTTCCTCTTTTGAAAAAGAAAAATCAATAGTGAACAAATAATAAATTGCTGCTTTTTATCTTTTTTTTCTTCATTTTGGAATTTCCTATTAAAAAAATACAACCACCTTTGTCCTGTAAAGGTTTATTTTCATATTGCATTGTAAAAGGTTTCCAACCAATTTGTTTCTGCCACCTCTGATTGTCACATTTTCAAAATGCTGATGTTATCAGGTAAGATGTGTCAGAAATTATTTTCCAAATTTGAATCTGAAAAGCAGTCGATAAATCTACAATTCATTAAAAACCACGGCCAGTTTCAACCTCCAATATTTCAATGTTGCTGTAACATTCCTATTATTTCCTTCTTGGCTGTGGTTGTGAAAAAAAAATCACTCTCTAATTTTAATACAATATTGTATGTCCCAGAGCTCCATCTTTTGTATTAAACAGACATCTTTCTCCTTGACAATTCATGATATATCTGGCATCAACAGGCAAATGATTTATTCAGATGCACAAGAAATATCTGACAGCTGATTATGCTGTCATATTTTCCCCAGTAATTCAACTTATCAAAACATTAGCCAGCACTCCAGTGAATCACCAAGGCAATATTCACCAGATGCAGTATCTGCAATGAGCTAATCTTGGATAATAAACTAGAAAACACTTCTGGGGAATTGGGGCGGCTTGTGAAAGACTGCCATTTCCCACATATGGTGCATAGTCTATATTACCCATAGTCCCGTAAACTATCTGAAAAAGTGGATAATGGCCAAGAAGTCCAAATGAACATGATCAAGAACTATACCTCAGGTAGTTTAGCAAATTACCTAACTACATCCATTATGTCATCTACACATATGCAAATGAGCAGAGAGCTCAAAACAGTGATGTCTGAAAAAGATTCTCTTTTGAAGCTCAGAGATGAGAATCACCACTAACAGACATTACTGGGAAGACAGGAGAATACAGAAAACTGAAAATTAAGGTTTTGCTTAAATAATGTTTCTACTTGTGTGGTGATGCAAACGTTTAACAGTCATTTGCAACAATACGTGATTGAGTGGGATCATGTGTAACTGAGATCATGTGTAATACTCAGATAAGGGACAGGTATTGGGTGAAACTTAGCACTGTTGCAGGAAACCTAATATGTTGTAAGAAAGAATTCTTCCTCCATATTTGAGAGAGGAAAAAGCAATGATTTATTCTAGCACTTCTGTTAAGCACAACTCCTTATAAAGAGACTACCAGGGCCCTGAGACGAATAGTTCTGAAGCCTCCCCCATCCCATCCCTCTCCCTTCCCCTCCAGGGGCTGCGGTGCAGCAGGTCAGGGCCACCTCTGCTGCCAGGCAGCAGTGACCCAGGAAAAGGTCTGGGCTCAGCTTCCCTGGGTCCCTCCTCCTGTGGGGCTACAGTGGGGTTCAGACCCTTTGCCCTGGCTCTCACCCTGGACTGCACTGTAGGGAGGCCCTGTGCCATGTTACCCCCTTGCTGACCCTTGCCTTGCAACTTGCCTTCCCAACCTGACCTCTGACGTGCCTTGGGTGGCCATCCTGGGGAAAATCTGACTGAACCTGCTCTGCCTTGCTCAGGGCTGTAGAACCACTTCCCACATCAGGACTCTGCAGCATCCCCATGCACTGGTGCATAAATGTGTATGTCCCTGTAAGAGCAAGAAGGAAGGTGACACAGGGGTACCACTTATGGCACTGCTCCCTGCTGGTCTCCTCTGGGCTGTACTGAACAGGTCTGAGCCACTGGCAGGAGCTGTGGCAATTTCAATCAGCAGCTACTGGGGAAAGTGAGAAATCACTTGTTTCTCCTGTGTTCATAGAAGCCCATGGTAAAATGACTAAAAAGCCATAAATGGAGAAACAGAGAATGAAAATTTTCAATACTTCCCAAATTCATTTTTTTTAAATTTGTCACAAGCTTTTTGCCCTATCAAGGAAAAATAGTTTAAAATTATTGCCTTTCCCATGAAGCAAATTTCTGCACAGCTTTATCTAATTTTTTCCTGGAAAAAAACCAAACAAGTAAGCAATTAAGAATCCCTTCCCAATTTCTGTCAATGGCACTTACCTGACTTTTACTGGGGGGGTTGAGAATCAACTTTTAAAAGTATCCTTACTGCTTAATGAAGTCCATATAATGGTTGGATGAGTCACACAACAGACAAGTATATCCTAATATATTTATACTATTCTGAAATTCAAGGCCAGACCTCTAAACAAGGTCGTCACCGTAGCACGCTCTGTGTTGCTTGATGAAATGCATCACGACTCTGTGCTTCAGTGTAAAGTATGATTAATTAGTATTTATTTCCTAAAACCATCCATTATGCAAAATAAATGAAGGGTAAGGAAGGTGGGGAAAGGTGTCCCAAGATACTCAGCACTGGCCTGGTTTCACTCTGACTGAAGTTAGGGAGAATTTTCCAGATTTTAACAACAGCATCAGTAAGCTAATACTACTTCCTTTTAAAATGTTTGTACCTAATGCTTCTAAGCATCTTTAAAAATTGAAGTGAAAAAACCCTTCGAAAGTGCTAAATCACTATAATATCATAATATTGAAGCTGGTTTACTTTTCTTAAAAACTGTTTAAAAAGAAACATGTTTTCAATTAATTGAAAGAGTTAGGACTTCCTGAGAAAAACAGCATGAGTAAAGTTTAATTTGAAAGTCATAGGTTAGCATTTCTGGCTTTAGAAAAAACAGGATTATACACATCATTCTTTATTTTGCATAGAGAAAAGAAACGTGTAATCTGATATAATCTTCTGAACATAAATACTTCTTTTTTTTTTTTTTTTAACCAAGTAATTCATTTACATCAGCAATAACAATATTTTTGTATTAAAATCTCACCAATGGCACAAAAAGAATCAGAATAAATGCCATGCTGTGATTTTGGAGATGATATAAAAGTTAATACCTAATGTTGAAAATAGCATTTGGATTTCTGAATATTGTCTGAAGAAAGCACAGGGAAGTATTTCTTTCATCTTTAATGAGCCTTAGAAAAAGAATTTAAAGAAATCTGGGAAGATGGTTGAAGTTCAAAAGAAATTAAACCCAGAGCTTTGAGATACTGCAGATTAATATGATTGAATAAAAAAACTTTTAAATATAAGAAAAGTGCTAATCTGAGGCGTATTTTCTTGGCTTTTTTTCCAAGTCTTTGCTGATGTCCCTAATACTATTTCCAGGCTAAATTAAAATCCGCTGTTAAATTTGTATTTGCTAGTATGATTGTCCATAACTTTAGGGCTGGACGAGAAGGAGAGAAACTGCATCACTTCAGGGCTGCTTCCTTTCACGTGAATGGGGAAAATCTTACAGTAAGTGTTGTTAGAGTTCATGTGTGTGTGTAATTCTCTCTTAAACTACTTTTATTTGGGCATCCTTAGCTACATCAAAGACTGTAAGCAGAATTATACACAATTTACATGAACACATAATTTAATCATGAGCTAACAGACATAATGGATAGCTTAGGCGAGTTAAACATGTCACAAAGTTAAACATGAGTATGCTCACCACTTTCAGGGCAGGCAGATCTGAGCGAGATCCACTGCAGACCAAACAAGCCATGAAGATACAGCTGTCTGTAGTTCCACAGTATAAACAGATCCTCAACTTTGCTGAGATGCTGTCTTCCAACTCCACTTTTTACATAGTATTTTATATGTGACAAGATAAACAACTTTTTCTCTGAAATTCTTGAGTTACTATTACCACCTTAGTAATTCCACTCGTGTCTTCTGGTTTGGAGGTCGATTTTTTTTGTCATATCTCAAATGTATTCAGCTTATGTTTGTCAATATAATATCTCATTATTTATTCTAGAATTCAGACCATCCACAATTAAGACACCTATATCTATGGAGATTCCTATGAAAGCAGGGAAAGCAGCAGCAGATGGACACAAGAATTTTGAAAACCAAAGTCACTTATTTAGTAGTGTAACTTTAATGGAGGATCCCAATAAGACTGATGACAAAAAACACCACTAGGAAGAGGTAGAATAAGCAGCTGTCCATACCTCCTCAGGGAATCTAAGATTTCTTTCTCAAGCTGGAGTAACCATCACTATCTACAGAGCATGGAAAGATGCAAAAGCAGATAATGGGAGAGGGTTATATTCTTGGTACAATAGTCATCATTACTGCCCTTAATTTTTGATTAGCAGTTGCAGAAACCTCTCTGATGACCTGTGTTAGCTCCTACCTTTCCTTTTCTGTCTTAGAAGCAGGACCCACAGTTATATTCTTGCTTCCATGGCAATCTCAGAAGACACTACACCTTATTTAAAGTGTGGTTGTCTCCTGCCAGCCCTCTTCTACCACCCACAGCTTTCACAACTTCTACTCCCTGCTTCCCATTGTCCCCTCCTAAATACTCTTATCACAATGGAAATCAGCTGATCTTCCTCCCAAACACAGACATTTGTTGTGGAGGCCCAAACACAGAACATAAAAAGGAGCAATAAGGCTTTGTGAATATACTTGCAAACTACAATAACTGATCAGAAGTAGGTAAATGAGAAAATGTTGCTATCTTGCAAAGTTAGTGGCTTCCTTTTTTCATTTTTTTTTTCTTAGTTCTCAATTGCAGGGAAAGTTAGGTGTGATGGGACCAAGCCATTCTGTGACATAAATTCTAAGATTTATTTACGAAGTGGGATGGGTATATCAGGTGGATAGCACTTTCTATTCTCACACACACATACACACTGCATAGGATGCCCACATCAGACAAGGCTTCCAGTCCAGTTGTGATCAGCACCATGGTCTCAAGGGAATGGTACACTTTTCTACCTGGTTGAGGTGTCCAAACCCTGGATAGTAAAGTGAGTTCAGCCTTTGGCAACAATGAACACATGCACGTATATGCTTCTACCAAGAGGAGGTACTGTCTTCGCTTTTTTCATGGCAACAGGTAACCTGTTTTGTTTCATGTACAATACAGCTACTCACCTGTGTACATAAAGGCAAAAAAGAGAGTCTCCATTTCAGCACTCATGGTAGTAGAAATGCTCCCGATTTGCAAGTTTGTCTGTTTAGGTGCAAATGAGTCTCTGTATGCTGTTTCTCTGTATGCTGTGATTCCTGGCAGGAATGTCTTGAAATTCAACTAGTCTTTCTCTGACTTACCTAAAGCCACCAGAGACCTTGTCTACATCACCCCAGGCCAATCGCTTGCCTGCCCTAATTCAATTACCTGTTTTTAACTAAATCACTGTCATCTTCTGGACTCCTGCCCTAGATAGATAACAGTTCATCTGTGCATCTTCGTTTCTTTCCTATGTGTACCTAAACTGTTAGAGAAGGGCAGATATAGTCCAGAACTTTAGGATAAACCTTCTCCATAATAATAATCTATGATTTGTTAGTGTTTCTAACCTAATAAATTAATGAGATAGAACTGGGCGGATGTAATCAAGGTCTTATTGAAGTGATGCTTTCTTATAGGGTTCACCTCATGGCATTTCCCCTCTAATTAATGTCATTTCCATTTAGTATGTCTATAATTTACCTTCTTCTTCACTCAGTAATGTACTACTGGCAACAGGATAACTGTCACAACATTTTTGAAAAATAAATTTGAACAATAGAGAGAGAGTTTCAAGTTTTCTTCAGATTTAAGGTGTAATAAGTACACATGACCGAGAATAGATGTCAGCTCTTAAACAAGTAGTACCACTGAATATTCCCAGGGTAAAGGCAACTGCAGTGCTCGCTCTGCAAAGAGAGGAGTTAAAATATTTTTATCAGTTTGTCATAGAAGGCAGAATTATTCGTCCTCCTTTCAGCTCAGGGGCATAAAGAAAGTGTCAAAAAGTGATTGATGTCCAGCTATCCCAGTCTATTCAGTATATAAAATGATAGGCTTCATCAAATACAGAAGAACAAAAGATTGAAATATTGCACCATAAGAGTAGATGAAGAGTCATTATCCTTGTAAATGATGCAATGTCTTCACATCAGCATACCCTCTGTAAATATGAGGGAAAGGGCCAGGTCTCTGTAGTGGGTAGAAGAGTGTATGAAGGATAGTATAGGTGCTAGTCAATCCTCATGTCTATAAATTTATAAATATTTATTTCTGTGACTAGCATTCTCCTTACCATTCTTACCACCACTTCTTAATCTTTGTTCCTATTCACTCAGTGTTATTATCTGCCTCATCTTTAATGCTTTGGATCTCTTGCACTCATGTTTATCAACTCACTGTTTCTTTTTCCTCATTCCTCTTGTCTTTAATCAGTAGAACTGTTCAGTATAAAGAAGAGAAGATGGAAAAAATAGCTCTGTTGAACTTAAGAAAGAGCACACCAAGTCAAGATGAAACTCAGTGTTCTGTTTCTGAAACTGTCTACAAGCAGTTGTTGAGGAAAGAATATGAACAGGATAATAATGCTACTCCCCAGTATTCATTCATCATCCAAATACTTCCAGCTCATGGGATTTTTTAAGTCAAACAGAGTTCCTGTGTTTAGTAAACCTCAGTTAATTTTCCTTTTAATTACTGTAGCAGCACCATGTATACCTTAACCAGTGTTAACTTTTCGCTATCTGCAGCAAGTTCTTAGGCTGTGTGTGAATAAAATTTTTGTTGGTTGGTTGGTTGGTTTGGTTTGGTTTGAGCCTAGCATATTAATTACTGATATACAGAAATTCATGTGCTCCATGGAAGCTAGAATATATAATAAGGACACAGGGTTGCAACAGGTAAGATTTAGGATTTAGGAAAGAATTTAGGGAAAAGCATGTAGCTCTACCCTCTAGTCTATTTGAGACTATTGGAAAGTTACAAACATCAGTGAGGAAACTTTGATATAGTTTATCCAACATTTGAATGGGTTGAGTTCACTTCCTGATGTATCTTTTGAACTATTTTCTGTGAGGTTATGAAACACACAGGTCATTTCCTTTACTCCTTATCTGCTAGGGAAAAAAATATTACAGTAATTACAGTTAATATTCTAAGCTGTCTCATCTTTATTGTTCTTTTTTTTATTATTTTGCTTTCAGTGACTGTATTATGTCTAATTCAAATAATATAGTCCTGAAGCTGGGGCAATGGTGGTTTCACAAATTTTGATGAGGACTCGGAAATTATTGATAATTTTTTTGGTGGTGGTGGTGGTTTTTCCTCTATTCCTAAGACATCCCTGAGACTGAATATATAGCCTGTGAAAGAAAGCTTGGGTTCAACTGGCAAAATAGTAGATGGGGTTTGGTTTTGCTAGTTACAGCCATATAAATTATCTTTTGCATCTATTTTAAAATTCCTTCTCATTTCAGAAGGCAGTGCCTGTTAATTGGTGTACAGAAGATGACAAAAAAATATTTAGTCAGAATCTAATTTGAAATTGTAGTTCAACAACAACCTTCACATTAATTGCTATTCCAGTAACAGTATTTAGTTGATACCTGGAACAAGAGCACTAGCCAGCTGGGCACACCAAAATCTTCCTTAATAGGCTCACTTACATCCCATTACAGTTGGCTTGGGAAAATTACAACTGAAATGAATAAATGAATTTAACACCACCACCAGAATGCATCACTGCAGTAATCTTTAAATTACAGCAATTAGTACATTTTGTTATTCATACCTGCCATTACCGTCCCATGTTTCACTGCAGAAATGCACACATTTGCACACCATATGGGTAATCCCTTCTGAAATTAACTCTTGAAAACCACGGTTACATGAAATTACTACATATAACAGTTAACTCAGGGTTAGAATTCTATAAATTTCATCTTGTGTTATAATTTTAATCTAACATGTTTTGCTGCTTTTTTCATGGCAACAGGTAACCTGTTTTGTTTCATGTACAATACAGCTACTCACCTGTGTACATAAAGGCAAAAAAGAGAGTCTCCATTTCAGCACTCATGGTAGTAGAAATGCTCCCGATTTGCAAGTTTGTCTGTTTAGGTGCAAATGAGTCTAAGTTTCTCTGTATGCTGTGATTCCTGGCAGGAATGTCTTGAAATTCAACTAGTCTTTCTCTGATTTACCTAAAATTTTTGAGATGTATTTTTTATTTAAATATTAATTTTCAAAATGTATCTGGCACATATTAGTCACTTCTATCAGTTTTGTGAACATCTTTACTCAAATGTGGGAATGAATCTTTTGTTTGCTATACCAGACTTGATGTAAGTGGAAACATTTTCTGAAAATGTATACTGTTTTGTGAAACATTCTTACAAATCTACAGTGATCATGTAAGCGATCACAATTCAAAGTGAAAGTTTTCTAGCATCACTATTTAGATAGTGACTTTTTACAGCAGAAATATAGGAACAAAAGCTGTATCCAGAAGAGGATAACAAAAATAGTAAAAATAAATACATCTTGGTTTTTTTTTTTTCCTTTTCAGTGTAGTTTAACTTATTGTATGTAGGAAATTTCCTCTCATTTGGTAAGCATCAGACCTTTTCACCTGTATTATTTTTTCTAACAGAGTGATCCCACAGTTCTGTATCCACAGGCCCTGTCATATTAATTTTCAAATTTTAAGATTTAAGAGATCTAAATATTGTACTGAACTGATGTGTTTATTTTCAGGGAGCCAGTACTAACAAATGGAATTAAGTAATTCAAATTAAAAAATCCCAGAGAAGGCAAGTAGAAATTCAAGTTATGACTGTAGATTTTTTTGAGATCCAAATAAATTTCTTAAAAACTCCTAAGTACTACTTACCAGTATGTATAAAAAGTATAAATAATTCAGTCACATTTAATAGCTTTTTCAAGTTTATAAGTATTCAAGTTAAAAATAATTGAATAATGCTATATTTAAGAATGTATTTATTAGCTTAAGTTGATTCATCTACCTCCATTCACTTAAGACACTTAAGAACTCTGACTGTATGCTTTGCAGAGGCTATACAGGTAATACATATAAAAATCTAAGCAGTGACTACAGACATTTTATAGGACTTTGAAATTAATGATCTGAAGCTGAAATTCTTAGATCTAAGCATTTCAATATTTACTCATACCTTTCATTCCAGCTTTAATGCAATGGAGCACAATCAAAGAGGTGCGAAGCTTCTAAGATTAAACTTACAAAGAAATACTAAGCAAGTTGGACTTACCCTTCTTGGAAATGAAGAAATTTCATGATGTCTTAATTAAAGCACTGCTGTTTCAAAGATGGTAAGTAACACTGATCCAAGTAATGATTTACAGCTGCAAAAAAATCACAGTCTAAAAATGAAGTAAAAAAAAAAAAAAAGCATAAACAATTTTTAATAAAACATTTCCATCTCTCTTACATAATGTAGACAGGAAAGAAATAGAAGACATATTTTTTACATTCATATTTAAAAAAAAAAAAAAAGTTCAAGAATTAAAATGTTCAAAAATGTAGAGAGTTTTGTTTGTTTTTTTCACATAACAGTTGATTTCCAAAGAAATATTGAAAAGAAGGTTGATAGGTTTAGTTATGGACTGGAAAGAATATAAGCCAGTTCCAGCGCTACTTAGGGCTCTGCTGAAGAGAACATTTCAGAGCAAGTACGCACCAACCAAACTGGCCAGATGACTGAAAATACTCACTGTTCAGAAAGTCATCACAAGGTTTATGATCTAGTAAAGGTCTTTGTGTAGTAATGCATTTCAGGTACATAAAATATGATTTTAAAGTTCTTTTCATTCTCCATACACCCCCCCCACCCCCCAAGAATTAGGTCCTAGAACACATCTTGGTCTTGGAAGGCTTAGTACAGAGCAATAAAGAATGAGTTTCCTTCTCTTTTTGCTCATGAGGGATTTTCCAGGACTTTTTCTATACATTGTTACAAAACGTATAGATTGAGAAGGTATTTTTTTCTTTTTTCAAGAGTGTCACAAGACTGCAAATGCTTCCAGGTAGTGCTCTTAACATATTAACAAACATACGTATTCATATTCAGTTATTAATTATCAATATAAATGTCCCTAAGTTGTAGGAAGGTGGCTAGCCCCAGTCATTTTACAAAGCTGAAAGGAAAAAGTAACAACTAGGACATACAAGTTCAACATGGTGTTGAACCAGGAAATTATTTCAGTGTCACACAAACCAATCTAATACCTGTTCATATTCTAGGTGAGAGAGTTCAACACTAATTTTAAACTGAAATAGCTTATTCAGCAATAAGAATACTGCAGATTACCTCACCTGTGCAACCTTGGCAAGTACTTCAACAGCAAATCTAGCAGATCAATTAAATGTAAGTGCTACACTGAACCTGTCCTTTGAGGAAGCAAACTCCTATTGAAGAGCAATTTCTTCAATATTATGAAAATGGAAAATTGATTTACAGTCTAAATGTGTCAGTTCTTATAAATAGAGTTATAACGAGGGTCTATTGAATGCCAGATAAAGGAAAAGGGGACTGAATGAGGGGACAGGTAACAGTTCAGTATAAACAAAGTATAATTGTTCAATCAATAGTTTCCTTTAAAGATTTAGGTAAGATTTCATTAGATCTATCAAACAGGTATCACTTTGTACAGAGAGCAATGAACTGCAAGTTTATGGTGGGCAAACGCTCAGAAAGGATTAAAAGGATTAAAAGCTACTAAAATGCACTGAAGCAGATCATGCTAATGACTGGGTTTTAACATCAGCTAAATAGTACCTTATATCTTTCTTTCCCTCTCCCACTCCACCTTGCTTCTGCCTCAGCAAGACAGATGCCAAGTTAGGCTGGTTTCTGCAAGGAGCTTTTCAATTCCAGGTGTTGTTGCAACATGGCAGGTGCCATTCTTTATGTATGAAGCAGTTGCTGCTAAAAGTAAAATCCATAAAATAAGTTGCATAGCATTTAGTCTCAAAGCACTTCATACAAATAGATGTTTGCCTAAAGGATCGTTCTCCAAATATTGACACAACCATTTTCAAACCTGTTTAAGCAGCCCTGCTGCGTTTAAGAAGTTCAGCAATCTAATCAGGGAGCAGCAGCAACACCATGTGATTTATAGCACATTTTAAAATGCAAATAAACAAATAATGGGAACAGAAATGATTACTGTCTATATATACCTCGGGAGTGAGCAGGATAGCAAAATGCCCAGGAGAAGGAAGAGCTGTTTAAGCTAAAGGACAATGCTGGCAGTTGACAATGAATAAATTTAAACTGGAAATTGAAAGATTTCTAACAATTAGAAGAGTCAGAGTATGGAACAAACTCCTAAAGGGAGTATTGAAAGAAACAGATCTACTAGCTTTCAAGACACATCTGAACAATTTTGTGAATGACATTGCAGAATAGCAGGAGATTGGGCTAGTTTGCCCTGATTATTTCCAGTTGTATGTCATACCTTAATAAGTATGATAAAGAGATGAACAGCAATTCATGGGGTGATACCAATCTCTGTCTCTTTTAGTTGGCTGGAAGTGGTGTGTTAACTAGGAAAAGCTACTATGTTCACTGAATAAAATTTGTTGCACATGGTTTGAAAATCTGAAGTGAAGAATAATTTGATCTCAAGGGCCTATTTCCCAGGCACACCAATCACAAATTTCAGAAAAGGATATGTAAATGAACTGAAGCTTATAACTACTTCTCTGGCTAGGTAGCATGATTAGTGAGGGCATAGAACCATGTAATCCCATAAGAGCATCCCTAAAGAAAGTACCACATTTCCTAACCTTCTTACCATCCCTATTTTGCCAAAGTTTAAAAAAAAAAAATCAGTTGCAAACCATATATTAGAAATCCTGACACCAACTTAAGTCACTGATGGAACGTCCTCAGACATAAATGGAATTTCCATACCACTTGGAGTTTCCCCGTGCTGTTATTTAATTGCATATCATTTCTCTAGCCATTGAAGCATTTGCAAACCTGAGTCAACAACTGCATAGTACTGTGCTAGATGTACTTGCCTAAAAGTGGAGCCTTCCTTTTCAGCTGATCTATGTTTCAAAACAGACTCACTAAATAAGAACTACTAATGTGAAAGTATTTACAGTAACATGCACCAAAACCAAAAAGAACAAAAAGTGAATCATAAGTGCTTACCATCTCTAATGTTTGACAGCAATGTAGAAAACGCAGTTTGGTTGATAGTTAGTCCATCAATGAATGGTATTACCCCAAAACCATGTTAAGGTACATTCAATGTGGTAAAATAAAATCTAAAAGTGATGCAATTATTGTTATATGTTTTGCAGAAAAGTGCTAGTTACTGATCTCAGAGTAATTTCACTGGCAGTGCAATGAAGAACATTGATATTTTAATTGCTCATTGGCATTTAATTTAAAAAGTTTTAAGCTATAATAGTAAGCCTTATTAGAAGGACAATTTATCTGAATCTCTGAGATTACTAAGTGGGAGTACAACTTTATTTCATTACCATTTGTCCTGAAATTTCTAATGCTGATACTAATTTTTATTAGTGGAAAACATACAGGACTGGAAAACCTCTGGATCCTGTTGTGCTACTGCAGTACAGACACCTATTTCTGCCCAAACAGTTTTGGACATGGGGTGGGGTGTGTGTGTGGAAATAGAGATGCCTTACCTTTCCCAGAGTCAAGCAGCTAATCATCTAAAGAAGACACAAGACTCTGCTTCCCTCCATCTGAGTCCTTGCAGTCTTTTATGTATTTGACCTTTTTTCTTGAACTTTGTATTGAAGAGACAAATTCTTATCTTGGGAAGGACAGAAGGGGAGACTGTTCTTAAATTGCTGCTTCTAGAAACCACTTCCTTTTGGTCAAATAGGACAATCTAATGGTCTCTTATACCCTTGAAAATCCTTGAACAGTATTTCAGATCTGGCAAATAAACTAGAACAACTGCACAGTGAATTTATCAAAAAATGCCAACCTGACCAGGGAGCAGGGAAAAGGATAGAAATCATCACTCCAGTGGGATGAGAAAAACTCTGTTCAGCCACTTAAAGAGAACATTTAGACTGAGAATTTCAAGGCCAAGAGCCTCCTGTTATGAAGGAAAAGATGGTGATGAGAAAAATAAACGTTCTTTTGATCTGTAAAATATTATATATATGCACAATACTCAGAGTAGAGAAACCCCTCTCAGAACCCAAGAATTTCCTTTGCCTGATGAATAAGCTAGCAAGTAAGCTATGGATCTGTGCCCTTTTTTCCCCATCTGTTCTAATTCTTATATTTTACTGCATCATAATCATGTAGCAGATGGACAAGAGAACAGTATTACCTGGAGCAGTCTATATAGTGTTGCCACACATTTCTTCCTGGGCAATGAAAAAACCCTGAAGTTTGAGAAGACCATTAGGATTGAACCTTTCTCTTTGATGAATATTTTACCAGCAGATGATAATAAAAAATATGGATTATGATGTAATTTAAACCCACTTAAGGGGTTTTGTGTTTACTTCTTGACTGGTTTGTGGGTTTGTTATTGGTTGTTTTTTTTCTAAGATAGCAGCTTAGTTCTACTTTGTGAGAGGTTTGGTCCTGTGCATTATTAGATACAATCCTTTATAATGTTTAGTTTGAGGAACACTGATCTCTGTCACTGCAGAATTTAACAGAAGATAAATGTTTCTAGGGTTTTGAGAATGTGTTATTTGCGATATATTTGAAAACTCAGACTAGGAGAAGTTAGTCACATAGAAATGTGCTTAACTTTGTTTAAGTAGTGGTAAGGCAGTAGGAGAGTATGACAAATTAGAATTTAGATACTTAAATTGTTTTTCTTATATCAACCATAGCTTTAAACTTGGCACCTGAAACCTCTTTTAGATTAGGATTTGCAGTTCTTATCTTTTTTCAGCAGTTTAGCACTTAGGCTAGCCGCTTGTCATGTACTTGCTCAGTGTCTAACTGAATAACCAGGGTAGAAAGCACAATCAAGCTGACTGTGATTGGAATAATTTTTTAATCAGTAAGTAATACTAGTTTAAACCCCAGGAAAAGGCCAAGCCTTTATCTTCCACACCCTTGGTGAAAGCTTAATTTCAAAATTGCTGGGATGTGTTAGATGTTTCTGCTCTATCTTTACCATTGCATGGTATCTTGACTGTAGATATCACTGAAAACACTTATCCAACTAGCTGGAGAAATCTGACAAAGTAAATATCCAAGTATTCCTTCTTCAGCTGAACTCGAATGTCCATTTTAAATGTCTGAGACTTTTCTGTGGCTGGGTAAGCTCTGAGAATTACCTACCAGAAATTTTCCTTTGCCCAACAATTGCAACTTTATCCTTAATGGCATTAAAAGGTTGTCTTAGAATTAATTAAATAGTATCATTTAAAAAAATATGCAAGATATTTATTAGTCAATCTGCCAGGTGCTTCTTCCAAACACATGGATGAATTCCCCACCTGTGAAGAATTTGTGAGAACGTGTTAACAAAAATAAAGACCAGTTGTTTTTCTAATTAGGTTATATTGTGGATATGTAAAAATAAACTACAACATTTTAGCAACTAAAGAAAAGAAGTATTTTTTTTTTTTGACATTACACATCACTAGGATAAACATCTGTGTGTCTAATTTGGTATGACGAGCAGTTAATGGCTAAAATATAAACCATCCGATATTAAAAAAATAATATGAAGATGAGCAGTATTTGGCTTCCAGCTTACCATAGTGGTTCTTTAATGTTTTTTCCTCTTTCAGTTCTGATCACAAAGGACTATATTGCTGCTGAGTTATAATCAGTTTAACACTTGTTTTTAATAACAGTTTGTGTATTCATTTTAGTTTGTGATGATGATCCCAGCATGTTATAATAATTTGCATCTCACTCTCAAATGAGAAATGATTTTATTTGCATGGTTAATTTCTCAGAAATCCTCCTTATTTCCAAGATTAATGTGTTTTTCAATTTTGTGCAATTATGTAAGCAAAAAACCAAACCATCAACTCCCCCTGGAATCCCTCAGCTATCTCTTAAGACCTTTATAACAATCTGTTTTCAATTAATTGTCTTAAACTCTAGCTCTGTGGGAGAGTTGCTAAGTGTTAGGCAGTTGCATAGAGGTTGTAGAGTGTCTGTCCCTGGGGATTATCAAAACTTAGTTGGACACAGTCCTGGGCAACCTGCTCTGACTTTAAGGTCAGCCCTGCTTTGAACCAAAGCTTCAAGAGGATGACCTCGAGACCTCACGGCCAAACTGAATCTTTCTATGAGTCTATGAAAACAGCTGTTAATCAGATGATATAGTGGCACCATTGTACATTGGATTATACAGGGAAACTATTTTCATATGTTATTCAAACATGAATACAATAATAAATAATTTAAAATATCTGCATTGAAAAGAAGCTTTACTGTATATGTCACATTTGTACATGTGTGGTTTTGCATATAGACACATATGTATGCACATTTATAGCTATACATACATGTATGTGTACACATTCTATAATGTTAAAACACCCCTTTTTATACATCAGACTTTGGTGTTTAAAGTTCTCAGGTTTTTGAAGAATTCTTGCTATTTATATTTTATTGCCAGTTCCTTCTAATTATATTTCAATTAGTAATTATAAAGACAATAATAAAAATTTAAATTTAAAGTTGTGACAATAAGATTTAAACTGGAGGTAGTCCACAGATGATTACCTTTGAGTAAGAACAATAAATAGCCTATATTAAAAGGATAACATTATTTCCTTTAGACAAATACTTAATGGACTGAATTTGACTTCTTAGTTATTCCAGACAAAATTATCAGGATATTTCTGCTTCCAGTAATGCCAGTATAAATTGAAAGTAAATCTATGATACATACTGAGTTACAGTTGCCAGAGTATTTATTTCAGACCTGAATATGACTCATTTATCCAGCCAGTTACAAAGAAAATAATTATGTTTTTTAGGTGAATTTCATCCTATTACCTTCTGTTATATATTTCAGAGCAGGTTTTTAATCCAGAAGGAGATTTTACTGGGAGTGGCCACAAATCAATTGATATCTTTATTGTGGGACATATTGATTGCATTACAGCCTTAATACATTAGAATGTCATATAATGTCCAGTACTTCATTCTTGCTTACATAAAATTCATACTGACTTCCAAGTTCTTTGCAACCAAAACGGGTCTGGAAGCCACACCCAGCACATTACATATGACATACCAGAGTCTCAAAAGCACAATCTGTTCCTAAAAAAATGTCATATTAAGTGTTTCCTAAAAGATTATTTTGAACTATGAAAATAAGTGGGTTTACATTAAGTAAGACACCTAATGAGTGCCTTAATTCTCAGCTGTTTTAAGGTCCTAGAAGATTTTGGTTTTTTTTAAAAAAATGTATTTCCTATTGTTACCTGAAGTCTGTGATGGTGTTTCAAATGATTGTTTATGGGTGTAATAATACCTATATTTACCAATATATCATGTTGCTTATGATTCAGCAAGTAATACTGACTGTAATCCAACTGTTGGCTGTAGGACAGCACTTTCATTCTTTACTCTGTTCCTTCTACATCTTTCAGAAGGCAATATTTAGGAAAATACAGTTCACAGATACGCTTTTAATCTTAGCATAACACTCACATTTTTCAGTCAGTTGATACTGATGAAAAGTTTCATGATTTAAGAAAAAAACGTTTCTGTTCGTAGTGTGTTATAAAAGTACCATAAAAGTCTGAAACTTTCTTTAGAAATTTTCTCATTCTATTGGTCTGGCTTAGCCCCACAGCAGCCCTCACAGCGCTGTGCATGGCTGGAAAGGTAGTGATAACATACCAGTGCCCTGACTGCTGCTGGGCAGAGCTCACAGGGCATCAAGGCTGCCTCTCCAACCCCCCACCGCCTCTCACCAGTAGGCTGGGGGTGGGCAAGAGCTTGGGAGGGGACACAGCCAGGACAGCTGACCCAAAGTGACCGATGGGGTATTCCATGCCATATGATGTCTGCTCAGATATAAAAGCTGAGAGAGAGGAGGAGGAAGGCAGGTGGGGTATGGGGTGGGGGGTAGCATTCATTGTTTATGACATTTTTCTTCTGGAGCAATGACTACACGTACTGAATCACTGCTTCCTGCCAAGTGGCTGAACATCACCTGCTGATGGGAAGCAGAGAATAACATCTTTTGTTTTCTTTCACTTCTGTGTGCACAACTTTTGCTATTGCTTTATTAAACTGCCTTTGTCTTAACCCACAGGGTTTTCTTCCATCTTATTTACTCCACCACCACCACATTCTGCTGAGAAGGGGAGTGATAGAGCAGCTTCATGGCCACCTGGCATCCAGCCAAGGTCAACCCACCACACTCAAACCAGGAATTTAAAACCCAAATCTATAAAAATGTCAAAAACTTGAATAATTATATTGAAAAATTGAATCAAAAGCATAAAATCTAACTTTTTTCCCTGTACATATAAACATATTTATAGCTTTTCTTTGGAACTGTGAAGGTTTGAGATTTGTTGTGTCACCATTTTTAATCATCATGTTTTTAACATCTTCATGTAATGATCAGAAAAATTTGAAAAATTAAAAAATAATTTAAAACCACCAACAAAGAATGGGTCACATGAGGCTACATAGCTGGGAAGAGAGACACAAGAAAAGCTCAAGCAGAAAAGAAGTGAAACTTTGAGCACCCTCACAGAAGGCAAAATGCGTAGAAAAGCTGTGCCTGCTATTTGAGATAACTGCAGCCAGGAGAAGTCAGTGCATATGCATCGTTCTCCTGTGAAACTTTAATATAACTTTTTATATAAATCTTCCAGAAGTCTGGAACCAGCTCTGAGGGGTCTCTCAGACTGGAACTTTCCCTGCTTCAAGCTGAGAAAGATAATGAGCTTCTCATAAAGGGAACCTGCTGTGCCTGGTCTTGTACCAGAGGTAATTTCCAGCTCAAGGTCTTTTGAGGAGGGATCTAGCAGGAATGTAGATTATTTTAGGCATTAGAGATAATTATATTCTGGTTGATTTGTGAAACTATTTGCTTAAAAAAAGTGCTAAGACACTCTTAATTTAAAAGTAGAAGAGATAATCCTACTTGAGACTGATAAGGCCTGAAGTCTGTATTAGCTGCATTGCTGGTAGAGGTTTTGGATGGAAAGGATTAACTCACCTGCTTCATTTCAAGCAGACTAAGCCTGCAAAAGAGCTCTCTAAAGAGTCTGCTCACATAATTGAGGGTCTAACATCATTTAAGTGCTGGAATTGTGTCAGATGTGTCACATTTGTCAGGCATCTGCAGTTTTAAGTCCAGGCAGGACAGCTAGCATCAAATGGATGCTGTACAAATTATAGTTCATCACGTTGTGCTCTAAGGCACTAGCATTTTAGTACATTGATCTTTTGTTCTTCAGACATAGTTTTCCCTCTCATTCAAGATAAATTTAAGGAAACATGTTGGTTCCTGTACACAGATCACTACAAACAGGAAGGACTCTCTTCCCCTTCCTTCTTCACACATCTGAGTATGCATGTGAATATAAGATGAATAATTAGGTGTAGCATCTAAGTAATTAACCTCTGATAAACTTGAGAAGAAATTGAACTATGTGGCCCAAGGTGTTCTCCAGGATAATAATAAGGGAAAGTATGCCACAAACCTAAGGTCTTACCCATCCAGTTTCTTGTTCCTATCTCTAAACAAGTCATCTATCTTTTCACTAAGCCATCTGAGACATTATCTTATTTTTTGCCATGTTCTTTCCAGCTCTTGTAATAAATAATTAATCCCATTGCTCCTATCCCTGGAGGCTTGTTACTTTCACCAACTCTCTATAGAGAACTTGCTTTATTTCTGATTCTTCCACAGACTTCAAAAAAAGAAAGAGAAAAAAACCCAAGCACGTCAAAAAACCCATGAGGACAAAAAGAAAGCATCAAATGGGATCAAACATATGCATTATTTGCCCATTATTACTTGCTTTTCAGCATCTGAATCAGACAAGCATTGCTACTATAGAGAATGCATCCTCTCCAGGAGTTCTAAAGCGAAAATATAAGTTATTTATGAGGGATTTTATAGGAAGGGTATTCCCAATATGCTCTAAAAAGTTCCCCTCACTCCTTTCCTGGGTGACCTCATTTCCACCTGTATAGACTTTAGAATTGAGTTAAATATTACAGTTCGCTGAGGTGTTTTCTCTGTGCATGCTAATGAAAAATTTTATCCACGTGACCCAAAGCAAATATCCAAGAAACATGCATGTAATTAAAGTGGGTTTATTCAGTTTTGATTGTGTTTAATCAAACATTTACTTTGTTTTTTCTTATTGCTTATGATTATGTAATTTTTGTGCTTAAATATGAAAACAAAAACACTTAATGAGCACTATGACTGGAAGGCACTACGCAACTTTATAGGCAGTCATGTAATACACACTAAATTAAGCAGGGTTCACATGACCACTTTCTGTATTCTTGTCTGTACTCAATAAACTCTGAAAACACTTCTCAGCACCTTATAATAAGCACAAGATCATTATTAAGCTAGAATGTACTACATGAGAAAAGCAAGAACAGTGCTAAGGATTTAGGCTTATAAAGTATCAATTAATTCATTAGGTATAAACAGCTGAATATTCCCAATAAGCAAACCAGACCCTGTGCTAAAGAGCAAGGTAGAAGTTTACTGCAATTCCTTTTCCTCTAACTTGAGAAAAAATGGGGGGTTTACCCCAAACCTTAGAGCTGCCTGAATCACAAATACGAGCGAGACCAATCAGATACCTCAGGGGTTCTGCAAGGTGTCAGAGACACTGGAATCACCCCACTGACCACCCCCCTGCTGGGACTGTGGGGTTTGGGAAAAATACTTTCCTCTAATTTCTACTTGCAAGACTTTACTATCATGCTATATAAGCTCTCAAAAACAAAAAACAAAAAACAAAAAACAAACAAACAAACAAACAAACAAACAAACAAACAAAAAAAAAAAAAAAACCAACAAATGCCCGTTTGAAAAAAATGCTTATATTCACAAAAAGATGTCATTTCAGCTACAAAAGGGGATTCTTGAGTATTGGGAATGGGGAGGTTCTCAATCCATTCACAATCTGATGACAAATTATCAGCTGTTTTCCAATTAATAGTCATTAAAAAAGCCTGCAAAAAAAAAAGCCTTTCACCCAGCTACTTCAATAATAAAAAGTACCCCAGAAGTCTATATGTTCAGTGGTAAAACTAGCTAAATAATATAAATTGATATTAATTATAAAAATAAAATAATATAAATAACTTGATGGATTAATCTAGCACTATTTTTCTTCTATGAATTCACCTGGCTTTCTGAAGGTTTTATTATTGAAAGTAAAAGATTAGGACCTTTTTTTTTTTTAACTGTGAGGGAATCACAGTCAATATTATTTAGAATTGGGGAGGAAAAACTAGGGAAAGGAATACAATTTTTTTAATGCAGCAAACAGGCCTTCTACATGAAGTTCATAGCAATTTGTGTTTTCCTGTACAGTCAGGCTGATTCCCATGAAAGCTCTCTATGTTTTCTGAGGGTTTTTTGGTCTTTTTAAGACCTTTCCTCAATTCTTTGCTTATCATTTCTTCTGTGGCATTCAATTTCATTCAGAAAGCTTTGAGGAAAAAAATATTAACAATATAGGTATTGCTTTCTATTATTGACCCACAAACATTTTTCTGAGGCATATTTTATTTGATTTTTCCTAATCTGCTGCTGAATTCCATATTAAACTAAATCAAAATTGGTGCTATACCTATCCCAAGAACTAGATAAATAAATATGAAGCAAAGAAGTATCGCACAACCAGAGCTTAACAATCAAACTTCTACCTGATTAGAAAGAGACTGTATACACACCTACATAATAGTTATGAGTAATCCAAAACAATTCTATATTTGCCAGAGATGATATTTAACATTTATGGTTTATAAAATTTCCAATTATATAAAAATAAATTTATGTTCTAAAAGTTCTGTGAGATATTGTATTATAAAAAGAGAAGCTGGGATTACAAAAACATCTATGTTATCACTTTGAAATCCTAATTAGTAATGTGAAGACGTATGTTAAAAAGGAGGAATGATGTGAAAAAAACATGCACTGATCTTCTCTTAAGACAGCTAGATAAAATTCAGACATTGATCAATTGAATGAAAGCCTAAAGTATTGTATTTGCCCTGCACTGAAGGGCATCAAATGAGAAACTATGTAACATCACAAAACAGTCAAGAATAAAAACAACCCACAGCAATTCATCTAGAATGACCCTGTTTCTTAATATTCCTTTTTTAAAAAAAAAAGAAAGAAAGAAAGAAAGAAAAAGTAGGAAAAAAATCTGTGATGAGTTACTGTTTTTCATGAGGTCTGGGAAAATGTAAATGAAAGGGTAGGGAAAACACAAGAATTGCAAATTTTTTTATTTAGTGGCAAACCCTGTCTATATAAAGAAGAGATATTAAAAAAAAGTCAATCTAAACTTGATTATCCTTATTGCATAACCACTTGTATTTAGAAAAATCTGTGCTACATAAACAAACAATTCTCTTCCTCTTCATACCAGTTTTTCTACTTCAGCTGGAGAGGAAAGTACTAGTTTCCCTGTAAACTTGATCGACCCCTTAGGCTTCAATCTCTTTAAGACATGTTTCAATTTCAGCAGCACAAAAAGAATGTCATGAGGCAATTTGGCAAAAAGACATCAGTGGTACTACTTGCATAACAAAGTGTTATAGAAGTAAATTGTTCCAAAGATGTTGAGAAGAATTTACATTTACCCAATAAGCATGAAAGATATGGTTGCGCATATGAGCAACCATTATCCCATCCCCATAGTGCGAAAGTCCACAGTCCCAAATGAAGTCAATGGGACCCATCAGCTGTCAGATCAAAAACTGTATTCCTGAAGGGGAACTTTTATGTGGTACAAATTGTCATTGTTCATTTAGTGATAATTGTTTTCTGAGTTTCACTGTCTTTTTTATTTGATTAGTCTTTATTCACGTAAGAAGTAAATGCAAAGATTGGTGGACCGTAATCAGTTTCCCCAAATTCTACCCATATCTTCAGGAAAGTTGGCAATCCTTTTGAAATTGGTATCATTGCCATAAAAAATTTACAAAACTGAGTCCAGCCTTTACTTAACTCACACAGATGAAGGAGAGAGAGAAGGAGAAAAAGTGTTACAGATTGTTTGCTTAGGATTTTTTTTTTATTTACTTCAGTACACCAGGGAGTTACAGCTATTCCTTTTTCACAGGTCACGTATCTGTCACAGGTATTGCAGTCTCTAAGGATCCGAAACCAAGCATCCCTTCATGCTTAATAAGCTGGAAAAGGAACTGTTAGAAAACTGACTCTAAATATATGTTTCACTTTTACACTAAGTACCAAGATTTCACGATGCTGAGCCCTAGAGATACACTTTGACCTGCAAATCAAACCTTTATTTTAGAAATGTAACGTATACAGGGACAAAGTGGGAACCTAAATAAGAGTTTTGGGAACCTATGTTTCAGTGAAACTCATAGACACTCTCAGAAGAACCACTAAAAATTGAAGTTACAATTGTAGGGAGAGGTTTTTTAAAAGTTCAATTGGCACATAATTTTTAAAGTCAGATTTGGAAATGTATTTAGCTGGAAAGAGACACAGACAAATTCCAAGAGAAGTTTCAAAAGCACTAGGACTCATGAAGTGTTGTATACTTGACTCTTTTCAAACCCTGCTAAGGGCTCGTCTGCAGTTTTTATGCCTAGATATTAGTGGACTGATTTAAAAAATAATAATATTTTAAAACACTTTTGTTTTGGAATATCTCAATTAAGAAAATTCAGTGTCAGTCGTTCTCATCTTTATAGCTGCAGAAAACATACTGTCTAGCTTTCCCTGTTGTATATATGTATGTATGAGTGATGATATATATGTGTAAACCTTTGCAAGGTTCATGCAATTTTTTAAAAAATCTGCATTTAGCATATTGTATTGAATTTCTTTCAATGGTATATTTAATTTAAAGTCAAAGAGGAACTTTTTCAGGCTGAAAACCATTTTTTTATATATATTTAGTATTATGTGATAAACACATAATGAATATATTTTCCCCCTCAACTTTAATACTACAGTCTCCAACAGAAAATAATCAGATTACTTCATGATTGACTGTAAGTGCATCTGAGAATAGATTCACTTATTTTAACAAAGATTGTGCAGCACATCTTCTACAGTGTAACATGAAAGTGAAAATAAGGGTAGACGTGTCTGAATATTTTTTTTCACAGAGTCAGTAAAGTGAATTATTAATGGACCTAAAGTCCTGAGTGCTGAAAGCCGGTAGTTGTGTGAATATTCAAAAATATGAATACTCAGTTTGTAGAGATGTTTTTTGTTATCTCTTGTATTAACAAAAATATTCACCAAACCATTATGTGCTGTAGCTCTATCTCCCAATACTTTTACTTCTTCTTCATACCATAATGCGTCTTATTATTGTGAGGCATGCTGTAATATTTTTTTCCCTATCTGCTCAAAACTTCAACAAGGAAAACTTTCAGCAGGAAATGAATGAAATTATGCCTTTCAAGATCACTTTTCTGAAGGGGGGGGGGAGGAAGCGGGGACAGAAGTGCTGTAATTTTCTACTTATTCCACAAGATGGCGCTCAATCACTATATTACAATTCGGTAACCCCATTGCGAGGTGCCTGGTTTTTGACATTCTCTTGTATGAATAAGCAATAACAAAGAGTCGGAAGTGTGATGTAGTTAGTAGTCCTGTATTTATGGATGACAGAAATGTCTGCCTGGATTGAATCCTACCATGGTGTATCCACAAACAGTATGCAAGTTCTAAACAAATCAATGTGATCTTTCACAGCAATAGCTGATAATCACAGAATCACAATTTGGCTGGAAAGGACCTCTGGAGCTTATCTAGTGCTTCCCCTGCACAGAGTCAGAGTAGGGACAACTTCATGTACATCTGGTTGTTGCTAACAAAGTGTCCAGCTTTTGAAAGGTGATGATAATCTGTTTTCTTGAGTGTTCAGTTAAGAAATACAGTCTATATGTACTTCCAGTGTTTGAAGATACCTTTTAGTGGAAACATCGGTCTTTCAGCTACAGAATAGAATGTTGTCACACACGTTCTGTGAAGTACCGAGCACGTGTAAAATCTGTGAAAGTAGATCAAACCGTGACAAAAAGCTTTTAAGTTTCATTAAAGGACACATCCAAAAGCTTACTCAATTGTGCATGCTGCTTTGGTACAAGTTCCATGGAAAGAATACCATATGCCAGAAGTGTTTTAACCTTGGTGATTATGTCAGTTAGAACAACTTTAGAATCCAGAAACTTCATTCAGCTAAGGCACAACTAAGGCAACTTTATTCAACACTCCAACTAATTTTGCGGTGATTTGATACACCTTAAGATAAGTTTCATGCATCTTCAGTTGTTGAATTACCATTTACCTTTGTTTCTGTGAGCACAGTAGGTGAGATCTATCATAATCTGGTTTCAGAAGCACAGAAAACTCAACTATCCCCTTGTTTTCTTTCCACGAAAGCTTTTGTTGGCTCACAGATGTTGCAGTAATGTCTATCAGCTTTCATCCAAAGCAATAAAAAAAATAAAATTTCAAAAGTCATATTTTCACAGCATTTTCCAGTTCTACTTTTTTTCCCAGTCCTATTCCACAGTAATTTTATCTGTCCCTCACCCAGTTCTCCACATCCACATTCTGAACAAAAATATCATGTAAACTTATGCTGTGTTACTATACCTGTTACCTTCATGTCCCTGCAAACTCAGGATGCTTCCTTTTTCTGTTTTCCTTTGATGTTCTCCCTCCCTTTCAAACAAGTGAAAATCCAGATCCCACACCCATAGTTTTGCAAGCAACTCTCTGACATTATATTCCTTTACTATTGCCATCCTGCATGCCTGCTATTCCCATCCCACTTATTTTCCTCAGAACCTCCACCACTTCTGTGCTGTCTTTGTAATTTGTATGACCATTTCTATTTTTCTATTCTTCCTTTCTCTGGAACATTTCCTCCACCCATTGAATAAAACAGAATAAAATAAAGGGGAACAAAAATATAGCCATTCACAGCACTTTTACTGCCATCCAAGCTTCTGATTTATGGAGACCTGGATCATTTCATCTGATTCTCTTATCTTTGCACCTATCTATTGTAGATCAGATCAGACTGTTAGTGTTGGGACACTCTCCTCATCATTTCTTGCAAACCCTCTCAGTTCTCCTTTCACTTTCAGCACTTGCAGGAAGTCTCTCTTCTTTACAACTGCTGGTGCATCCAATCGCTACAAATCATCTCACTATGATGGTTCAGCTTTCTTCTCTAATTTCAGCTTCAATCTCTCTCTCCTTCCCTCAGCATCCTGCACTGTTCCTTGGCTTCTTTGCTAATGATCCATTTGATCCCTTTCACTGCTGGTTCTGTCTTCCTTTGCCCTGGTGCTTTACTTCAGCTCTCTGACATGCCAAAATGGTCATCCTTTACGTTGCATGCTTTCACTAAGCTTCACTCTCTTTTTCTGTCTGATTTCTCCCTAGCTGAGTTTTCCTTTTTCTAGCTATGAGCTAGTCTCTCTCATCACTGATCATTGGTCTTCATTGTCTTCCCATATGACACTGCAGAGCAATTCCTTTTGACAGCACTGGTAAGTGCCTCATGATTACACGCAGATGGTTTGTTGGTTTTTGGGGGGTTTCTTTTTCATTTCCTGGGATGGAACTGATAAGCATTTTTCAAATATGCCTAATTGGTTAGGCTTTAGAAAATGTTCTCCCATCTCAGATACAGATTTCAGAAATGAGTGTGTTCACTTGCAATACATGAAACATTTTTTTTTTTTTCAGTTTCTCCTTTTCATGTGGATTTTTATGTAGACTATAGTCTTCCCATTGCCTTAGCTATAAGATTCCAGAAAAGGTGGTATTTTCAATCCAAATGAGAAGGATTTTGCAGACAAGTGTTTAGTTTCTGGCCTTGCTATATGCACTACATAAAGGTGAAAAGATTATTAGACTAAAGCAATAAAGTCTCCTTCACACTCAGGTGAGTATCCCACTTGCTGGATTACACAGAATTTTTCTTTCCTTTCCTGAATTTCTCACATCCACAGTGGTAGTTAATCATCCAATACTAAGTGGAACAACCTTGAAAAGTAGATGTAGACATCCTCTATAAATAAAACCTAGCACACTGAAGAGTGCCTTGCTATGCGTTACATCATAAAATGTCTAATGATGTAATTAAAACTTTCATATAGAAAGTGGGAAATCTGGGTCCACATTAACTCAAGAGAGAAAGGAAATACATGAAGGACTCAGTGGATAATAGGACGAAAGGGAGGTTTGAACTGAGTAATACTGTCCTTAGATTCCTAATTCTCAGTGAGTGTTATAGAGTGAACTAGACTCAGTTGAACAAATTGCACTAGGCAGATGCCGAAATGTTAGGAAGTTGAACACTTTACATCAATCTGAGGGTTCCCTTTTGAGATAGCAAACTTCATCTGAACAGAGAAATTCTCCAGTAAACATAATTGATGACTGTTTCTGAGTCTATATGCACTCACTAGAAGACAAAATTACATTAGAAAAATTGAAAGATAAGAACAGGGATCCATCCTCTTGTAGAGACTCTAATCTGAGTAGAATAGACTCTAATCTGAGTCATCTAGTTACAAGGGTTCAAACTGCTACTGCTGTTTCATTTCACATGCCTAAATATCATTTAACAGTGTTCAGAAGATACTATGACATAACTGACATATTTGGTTGACTATACAAAAAACATATCACCATACAAAAAATAATTTATTGTTTAAAATAGTGGCAGAGTGGAAAATAATTTCAGCTTTTTATAATTTCTCTCTCTTGAGTTCACTGTCTTTTTGCACTTCTTTTCTCAAAAGTCTGTGTCAGAGAATGGAACAAAGGGATTTGAAATGGTTGTTCTGTAATTCTTTGCATTTCATTCATTATCAAATACAAAATGACTTTCAAGATGGCTAGATACCGACCATTAGTTCACTCTGAGGGACAGAAATATTCTTGACTCTGTCACAAAGCTTTTAGTCATGAGTGGGATTAGGCAGCTGTTAAATAGGAGATCTAACCTTTGGTTGGAGGCAGCTCAGTAGCAAATGGGTTAACAACTTCATATCTTCCTGAGAACCAGTGTCAAGCTCTCACCTGCATTAATTCCATTTCATATTCACCAAAACAAAACAAACAAACAGTGAAAAGATGCCTTTGACAGCACATCTTAGCTTTGATTAATAGGTAGACAGAGCAGTGTAAAGCTCCCCTGGTGTTTGAAAAAATTAAATCTTCAGTCTTCTCTCTTACAGTCATCATACTTAGATTTTACTGTCAAAACTATTGATTTTATCTGTTATTCCACACATACAAAACCCTGACTTTGGTGGAACGAGACTGTAAGAAGTCAGGGAAGGTACAGGAGAAGAAGATGGAGATGCAGAGGGCACAGTCTTTATGGTAGGGATCTCAGCTTTGCTCTGACATGTGGAGTGATAGCCCATCATTCATGGGTTTTGACAGCAGGACAGTTTCCCAGTGTTTTGCACTGTGTAAGGTGTTGTCACAGAATAAATTTGATTAACAAGCACATACTAAAACCCTGCTAGAGCTGAAATTCTCCATAAAGGGTGATTGCTTGCTTTGCTTATTAGATTCATGATACTTCAAGATGTGTCCTTTGATACAGTTTTGTACTTCTCATCAGGTCTCTGATTCCCTTAGTTACAATTGTATGAATAAGAATCAGCAGAAACCACAATGAATGACCTTTCTGCTGGTCATTGTTTATAATCACTTTATATGCCTGAAAAAAATTCAAGAACATTCACTGCTGAACTTGAATCCTGCAACAGGAAAGGGCAGGGGGAGGAAAAAAGAAAACACCACCTTTTCTTCTCTTTTTATCTTAATCAGACTTTTTGTTCTGAAGATGCCAAAGTCATGTCAGTCAAGATGATAATTAGAAATTTTAATTGAGTCTCCTGAAATAAAAATAAGGTGAAGGACCCCTAGTAAAATGTGCCACTGTCTTCAAGAACACAGTACAGAATTCAAAAGATGTAGAAGTCTTTGGGGGCTTTATATACTTATATTCTTAATATGGTAATGACAGACACTACTGGCCATACTAATAATACTGTATTTTTTTAACATCTTGATCTCATTCTTTCTTGCATGTCTCAGCTGACATTGTAGTGACTGAAAAGAATTAAGCACAGAACAATTTCTTCTTTTTTTTTCTCCCTTTTCTGTCAGACAAAACTCAGAAAGTCATCAAAATTTCACCCCAGTCCTGTTAAATGAAACAAAAATGTTGATTGCTGTGCTTCCTAATAAATTATGATGATGCTAGGAATGTAGAACTGGCATTTTCTGATATTTCAGCATTTTCTGGGTTTTCAAAATTTTCTATGTCAAAGTTTTTTAGCACTTTCAACAATTTACCTAAAAAATAATTGAAAAAATAGAAAACTTGATACTGTCAAGTCAAAGATGGGCTGTTCAGGAACCCTGGCATCAGACTGCCTCATAGCCAGAGTTAAACCACAGAGCTCAGAATAAATTTTTGCAGCCACAAGGAAATATTAGGAGGTTTTTTGCCTTAGCTCATCTTTCACCTCTCAGATAGCCAAAGATCTTAAAACACAAGGCCTCTTCTACTGTATGTTCATACATACGTCAAGAACAGCAAGAAAACTTTCTCTGCTGTAGATTCCTTCTTAGACTGGATGTATTCACACCTACTGAAAGCACACACACAGCAGTTTTAACTTCCAAAATAAATCCTAAAACATCATTCAGTAAGCCTGACTACCGTCACTAATCTAGAGAATTATTATTTTCTTTACTTCTTACTGCTGCCTTTCTGGGTTTTTCCAGCAAATTTTGCCATAGATGCTCTGAACAGATGCACCCCTTTGAGTGAGATGGAGAAAGATAAATGGAAACATACATACATGAATGACTAAAAAAAAAATCAAATAAAAGATCTGACTGTTTCCATAAAAATATAAAGAACCTTGATGTTCTTGTGGGTGTGAAATAGGAAGTTCCTTCTTGGTTTTACGATCAGTTTATAGGAACTAGATTGTTTGCTACTGAAGAGCTCAATGTATGGAGTGCTCACAAAATAAAGTATATGGCATTCAGTAGCAGTGCTTCCACAGGTGTGTGTTGAGAGAAATCTGCTGCACCTGGATGATGACTCAGACAGAATAAATGAGGAAGATCTTCTGCCTTGTCTTCAAAAGAGAGGCTCTGAAGTTAGATATTGCAAATTTCCCGTGAGGAAACAATTGAATATTTTTCTTGGCACAGAGGTACCAGCTTAACTCTCAACAACTTTGTTTTCTGACATTGTGGTTTCATTTTCAACTACAGAAAAAGTCATAGTTGGAGTATTATGAAGAAACAGAAGACTGAAGATATAATTTAAAACCTTGATAATCTGATCCAAATAAATATGGTTTCAGTACAACTCTGCTGATACAATTTTTCCCAAAATATGGTCGAGAAAAATGTATCCATCTGTATCATTTTACCAATCTATTTTTCCTTCTGTTTTTAATTCATTACTGAAAATTTGAATAGTTGGGTTTTTTTTTTTTGTTTCATTGCTTTGTTTTTTCAATGTAGATATTCTGCAACATCTAAAAACCTGTATGGGACACAGACAACAGGTTGTATGCAGGTGGAAGGTAAATTGGAATATTAAAAATAATGAAAAAATATTATTATTTGTAAGATTATTTGGTATTTAAATTTTATAGGCTTCATTATTTTAATGGAAATCAAATACACAAATATGTTTGGAAATCTATCCCAGAAATATACTCCATAATCAAGTACAGTGGAGAGGAATGAATTAAAACATTTGCTTGATTAAATTCCCAATTACTGTTGCACTGAATATTAGTGCCAGCAGATGCTTTTAGTGAACCTGGGATTTAAAATACAAAGCAGAGACATAAGGAAATGCAATGTTACATGTTAAAGAGAAAAGTAATAACAATGGAACTCACTATAGAGCTTGATTTAAGGTATGACCTGCCTCCCATGCTTCTTTTCCACTGCTGGGTCCACAGGCATCAGGCAGGCAGTGTGGACAACCCCAACACAGCAATCAGCCCGCACAACCAGTGCGGCAAAGTATGTGGGGTGCTCCAGTTAGTGCTGGGTTTATGTAGATGTTTATGTTTTTATTTTTAGCTTAAAGGGAAACTGTCCATTTTGATTAGGTGACATTGACTTTATTTTGATGCATAAAAATAATAGCTTTAATGGTAGCACCAGGTTTTATAATTGTTTAAGAGAAACATTGAGCTGCATCATACCTTTTTTTATTAAATGTCAGTCTATCTTCAGATCAGCTTGGGAAAGAATGCATCTCATCCATAAACACATCCAGCTATCTTAACTACTCCATTTTTCACTAGCACTGAATTCTTTGGTGTCTTATTGTTTCGTTAGTTACAAGACATATATTTTATCCTAACTAGACCTTTCTTGTGTTATCTTTTTTTTCTTTTTTGTATTACTTTCTTCACAGCTTTTTTTTCCTTTCTCTAAGCTACCATACAAGGCTCTTTCTTTACCCTTTCTCTTCTCTACCTCTCAAACTATTTTCCTTTTTTTCTCTTACTCCATTTTCATGCATATTCACTGTCATGCTCTTTTCCTTTTTCTCTCTCCAGTTCATTTATGGTTTCTGTTCCTCAGCAGCCACTTATAGCTATAACTTACATATATTATCTTATACTCTTTTTACCTCCACATAATTTAAAGTTTCTATTCCCTGTCTCCTTTTTCTGTATGCTAATTGATTAATTCTGTGGTTAATTGATATTTTAGGAATTAGACCCTTTCCCAGCAATTTAGGGAAGAAATAAACATGGGACTGGAAACTAGTGAGCAAGGCAATATATATAGTTAATTAATTTTACTCTAAGTGTTATTATAAGATAAAGGATACAGACAATTTGGGATGCAAAATAAGGAAATCAGATGGCATGCTGAAAACACACACTGGAGTCTGAAGGAATTGCAAGAACCAGTGGAATTTGTCCTCTTTCTGAGTCAGATAGGCAACTTGTGATCTGACAGCTATGTCATCTCTTGCTTCACTTCCTATCTTCTTGTTATAGAACATTTTTTACAGGTTGCTTGCATGGAGTAGTACTTACTCATTGAAGAAATACCAACAGAGGGTTTAATTTCTTCTTGATTTTAAAATCAAATGTGAAGCCCCATGTGTTTCCTCCTCACAGTATATTTATGTGTATGTATACATACATTTTTTCCTTTGTAATGCAACTGGTTTGCTATAGTACAAATGCAGACATATACCTATATATCACTTAATTAAGAATTCACAGTATTGTAAATGCATTAATCAACGTTTTTGTCAATTTATCTCAAGTAATTTAACATTTGTGATATAAGCCATTAGGAATACTGCCTCACCCCTGGGAATCTGTCAGTTTAACCACTGCTAACATTGGATCATTTCAATAACTATTAAAAAGAGGAAAATATGGACAATTTTTCATACACTTGGTGATTCATAATAGAGTTTGATGCCATTCTTTTTTAAAAAAGTGAAATATGTAATTATTCAAATACAGTAATATATTTAAATGTATTTCTAACACTGAGTTTTTGTAGGTTAGGCAGGAGAGTTCATAAAGATAATGGCATTAGTGTCAGGAAAAAAGATCCTAATACAGCTCATAATTGTCATTTCAGAATGGTTCAAATTAGATTCCAGAGTGATGAAAATTACCATTTCAAAAAATAAGCTTGTACACAGGAGATAACAGTAGCCATCTGACAGAAATTATTTTTCTGCATTCCATTATTTGCCACTCTACACAAACATAGGTTATTGGAAGCTATTTGGAAGACATTTAATGCGAAAGGAGTATTAAAAAAAAAAAAATCTCTTCTATTTCATAATTAGATGAAAAGGTAAAAATTAAAATAATCAATATGGTAATGTTTTACTAACATTTTTAGTTCACAAGAGCAAAATGTTGCAAAGCAAAGACGGGCTAATGGCATTATACATTGCTGTACTTCCAATATTTTATCTAGTATTCCTGAAAAAACCCCACCAATCCCTCACTCTTTTAACTGTTAAATATCTTTGAACATATGTGCTTTGGAACAAGATGAAGAAAAGCTTATGAGAACACTTTTCAAGCAAAAAAGCTCTTTTGAAGCCACAACTAGATGCATATATTTTTAATTGGTATGATGACTATTAGAAATGCTTCCATTGAGAAAAGTGGTTATGAAAAAGGTATTGAATCTTTGACTTATGCCTTATCTGTTGGCATGGCTGTGACCTTTAGATAAGTTTTTAAGTCTGTGCATATATGATCAGTACATAGTGATTGATCTTATAGCAGGAGTGGCTTTTAAGATGCATCAAAGAGATGGAAGGCATCATAAGTAAGCAAGTCTGTGCGTATGCTCTAAGCCCACAACAAATGCACCTAAACTTTATTTACTATGCTTATTCGGATGGATTGAAACAGAACAAGGTCTCAAAATAAAAAGATTAGTCAGGATGAGTTTGGGACAATGCTCTGGGTGATGCTGTTTGTGTTGAGAAAGGAATGTACTCTGAATAATTAGAAAAGATAAGGTGGGCACCTGAAGGAGATAAGGAGACCATCAAGTCAGGAAATCGTTGAACAAAGAAAATTGAAAGTTCTACTCCACCTAGATCCCACCTATTGTGAATGGAATTATTAGGTGTCAAAATCAAATGAGTATGTATGCAAATATATTGTGTAACCTCTCAGGAAAACTGTATAAAATACCTAACTTCTCACTGAAAACTTTGGAGCTAGTTTGTCCAGTGCGAATCGGCTAGCTCCCCAACGTTGCATGAAATAAACACCTTTGTTGCTTAAAGACAAAATTCGTCTCTGAGCAGTTATTCTGTGCCGTTTTGGCATCAGGACAAAGGGATCCAAAACTAAAGTAGTATCATTGGTTTGATTTTCAAACTTTTGCAAGTGGATCAATTATTAGAGGAAGTTCTCAGAAGGCTGAACATGCAGATTAGTTCAGTGACCTATCCAAGCCTTACAGAAAATCTCTAGGTAAAGCAGTGCACAAGTTCAGAAATAAGCCATTACCTTTTGTTGATTTCCATGGTTGGATTTTATCCAACTAGGCTGCTGCAGGAATCTGGACTTCTGAACTAAGTAATAATCAACACATCACGAGAACATCAGTAACAGAAAAACTGGAAGTTACAATTCATTGGTGTAAGCAAAAAGTGGCAATTGTGTTAACATTTAGAGGATGCCACGATCAGGACAGCTCCCCATCCCAGAAAGACTGGAAATAAATCTTCTGACGTGCGGAATTAGACTCTATAACTCGAAAGTTATAAAGTAGGTATGTTTATTGCGCGCAGATGCACGGGGCATTGCTCCTCCACAAGCGTGCATGCCCGAAGTGACGAACCATCTCACATTTATACAATAAAACAAATGAATATTCAATTAACGCCTATACATATTCGTTACCTAAACCCCGCTTCCTATGTTAATTAGCTTATCAGTCCTTTGCCTGGAATGTGGTGGTCTTGCAGGTTTGTAGGCGATTCATGTCCTTGTGACCATCCGATCTTCTCCAGCAAGGAGACTTAGCACTCCCTCCCTCTAGATAGCATTTGAATGTCTCTCATCCTTTTCTCATTCTCTTTTAAATAGCCCCTTTGTTAGAGGAAGAGGGGCAGGTGTCTCCTCAAAACTGTAGTTGTCTCCTCAGAGCTGTGTGCCTATGTGACCAGACACCGCACCCATGACTAGTCACCATACCCACATTCCTGAGTAGACATATACAATCACAGTCGGTGTCCATTGTCCCCATTTCACACTATTTCTCCATATCACTTCCACTGTCCTCTCTAGCTTCCTGTAAAACTCCTTATTTAACTTCAGCCATTCAGCCACTTGCTTTATCCTGCTTCACTGACCTTACATTTATTTTCCTTCCTACAATTATAACTTAACATCTTTCATTCTTCTGATGAGTACGAATCATTCAGAATGAAAATCCCATTTTTGTCGCTAAACTCAGTTAAAAAATGGATAAAATCAGGAGCATAAAACAGGGAACAATGTACTTAAATTTTATTTTTAGCCTTATCCATGACAGTAATAAATTGTTAAGAAATTAAGATTTTATCTAAGAACATATCCTAAGTTTTTGACCTCAGAACTATACTGATATAAATATTTAGATATTAACCACCAAGTTCATGCTGCAGCATAGAGATATTTCAACATAAACCATTTAAATCCTTTTTCCGATGGAGATGGGATAGGGGTTGGTGTGCAAAACAAAACAAAAGCAAACAGCAACAATAAAATGAAATCATTTTCTATATGAAAAAAATAACTTTTCCCTAGTTCTAAACTGTATCTCACAATTATCTGTTCCTTTGTGCAAGCATCTGTCTTTTAAACAAAAATACAATTTCCTCCTCTGACACTATTTCTCTCCTTTGATCAGTACTTTATATGGCTTTTAACTTTTTAATTTCCACTGAGTATGTTGTTGTTATTCCTTCTTGGGAAAATGCTTGATCTTTGTGAGAACATGCTGTGGCTTGAAAATAATAACCTTGGATTAAGTAAGGAAAGCAGAGCTATATCTAAAACATGCAGAACAAGGATGTTTTTATCTCCAGGCAATGTCACATTAGTGGCTGTGCGCTCAGCAGGAATTGAAGGCTTATCCAACATATTTGCTTTGAAAATTTCACAGATAACAATGTACGAAAACATTGATTTGAAAAACTGGTAGTAACTATGCAGTAAGGCCATAACAGAATTATAGTAAATGGCATATTCAGCTGAGTGAATAAATAGATTTTTAAGACTGAATGCTCTTGTTTTTCTGTTCCCACTAACTTACATGTTTGGATAGTACGCATCTGCTTTGACCAGTAATTTACACTGAGTCCTAACTGACATTTTTGTCAATTCCATGGAGTAAAAGCTTCTAAATTATTTTCTTCTGCTGAGAAAGACTTGTGACGTTGACTCCAATATACATTAAAATTTTCAGGATTAGTTTTCTGTAAACATCAGAACCATTTATTATACTGACAAAATGTAATGGAAATTAAATGTCAATGTAACTTATGCATGCATCTGAAAAGTATTGCCTGATCTAATGTAAAAGTTACAGCTCAGAAGGAAAAATGTCATTTCAGTTATTTATGAACAAACCACAAACAGAAAATAAATAAATAAAAGACATCTGAGGAAACTGTGATGTGTTAATGTGTGTTCCAGGATCAGCCTGAAAGTCTGAAATTGGCTGAGTGAAATATGAGCTGGGAACGTTAATTCCAACTCCTGTCCAGTGGGAATGAATAGTTCCTTTTCTGATACCTGACAACATTATTAAGCCATGTGTTATATTATGGTTGTTTATTTGGCATTTGACAAAATATATCCCACAAAAGGAAGAGTCTTTTTAACTCCAATAAAAGCAGTTTCTGGACCTATGGATAAAAAAAGTTTTTAAATAAGTGAAAAAATCATTTTATTGTAGTTTTCTGTAAACCACTGAATTAGTATTTTTTCATGTTCCTTTCTCAGGGATGTTTCCTCCAATTTTTCTGTAACACCAGTTGTTGATACTAGCGTGTACAATGGCTATGAGCCAGAGAAGGGGCCTGGCTCAGAGTGTTCTCTCCTTACTGTTCTTTCCATCTTGACCAAAACTGTTGCAAAAGGTTACAGCAGAAATTTCAGAAATGCTTTTATTCTTCCCAACACACTGTTTCAAAAATGCTTTTTTCTAGAATGAGCCAATATGGGACAATACTGTGTTTGAGAAGCACAGTAATTCTTGCTAGATTGGCAGGAATATATGAACAGCCATTCAAAAAAGAATTAAAAAATACAGGAAGGTATTTGCAATCTAGCACTACAGGAAAAATCAGGAGCAAACATGTTCCTATGAATTTAAAAATTGCAGACTTAAGAGCAAGTTTTTGGTTTGGGGGTGGTTTTTTTTTTTTTCCTGTAAGTAAATGCTCGTATCTCTGAGGGTATGAGCCTTTTTTTCCACATGATTTTAGTCAATTATGACCACACAATTCAACAGTTGTCTGTGCTTGTGAGGAAATCAGCTCAATGTGCTATCACAGAGATCAGATTATGTTAATTCCTAACACTGGCTTAATGTCCAACACTGCCTGCACAAATTTTTAAAGAAAACAATTTTAAAAAAAAAAAAAATAATGGTTACTGCTCAGTCATGTAACTGTACAGAACTTATTAGCAAACCAAAAAATTATACATTAGGCCACTGAGTATTTAAAGGAGTTTTCCAATAACACGCAAAGAATTAATTCCCAAATTCCACCGACTCTTGTCTTGAAATGAGCAGAATCAGGGACACTTAGTTCCAACTTCATGTATTAATGAGAACTTGAAAAACAGTATTCATGCCATCTAAAATTAAATACCTAGCTTAGACACTGTAGGAAAACAAGCTTCTTAGATAATCAGCTTGGTTTTTTTATTTCTGTGTGGAAGGAAGATCGGAAGACTTACAATATTTTGCATTTCAATTTATTTTCTTACAAAGAAAACCTCATTAAGGAGTTTCAGCTAGAAAAGTTTTCACCTGGCTATTTGCTTAAGATTTTGAGAGAGAGAGAAAGAGAGAAAAAGAATCTCCTCTAAATTTTCTAAGGCTCTTTAAAGATGAAGACATTGCTTATTTCTATTTTTGTACTTGTGGTGGGTTGACCTTGACTGGCTGCCAGGTGCCTACCAAGTTGCTCTATCACTTCACCTCCATCAACAGGGCAGGAGGAGAAAATACGATTTAAAGCTTCTGGGTTGAGGTAAGGACAGGGAGATCATTTCCCAATTACCGTCACAGGCAAAACGAATTCAACTTAGGGAAACTAATTCAATTTGCTGCCAATTAATTGTAACAGAGTAGGATAGTGAGAAATAAAATTTAAAACACTTTTCTACCATCCCTCCCCTCTTTCCAGACCCAGCTTCAGTCCTGACTCTTCTACCTCCTCCCTCTGAGCTATGCCAGGGGATGGGGAATGGGAGATGCAGTCAGTTCATAACAGTTTGTCACTCCTTCCTCCTCACACTCTTCCAGCATGGAGTCTCACCTATGGGCTCCAGTTTTTCAAGAACTGCTCCAGAATGGGTCCTTTCCATGGGGCACAATCCTTCAGGAACAGTCTGATCAGGTGTGGGGTCCTCCATGGGCTGCAGTGAAGATATCTGCTCCTCTGTAGACCTCCATAGACTGCAGGGTGACAACCAGCCTCACCATGGTCTTCACTTGTCCCCTGCATGGCTGCAAGGGAGACTATCTTCTGGTACCTGGAGCATCTCCTTCCCCTCCTTCTTAATTGACCTTGGTGTCTGCAGAACTTTTTCTCTCACATCTTCTCACTCCTCTCTCCCAGCTACTGTTGTGCAGCAGATTTTACCCTTTCTTAAATATATTATCACAGAGATGCTACCAATGTTGCTCATGGATGTAGCTTTGTCCAGCCATGGTGTCTGTCTTGAAGCCAGCTGGAAGTAACTTTGCCCAACATGGGGGCAGCTTCTGGTGTCTTCTCACAGATGCCACATCTGCAAACCCCACTGCTACCAAAATCTTGCCACATAAACCCAGTACAATACTTGCATCAAAGAGTACATTTTTTCTTGTGTTTTAAAGTATTTTTTCTAATAATTTTATAATACAGAGTAAGTATTTTTGCTGTTTTCACTTCATATTGACTCTTCATTGGTAAGAAAATGCTAAAAATATCTTTGCATTATAAAATTTGTCACCTGCATCTGAATGGTAAACATATTTTTGGGGAAAAGATTAGTTTTAGGTCTAATTTTTTTAAAAAAGGCTGATTGTAAGTAACATTTGAATAGAAAGTGTCTGAAGTAAATGTTGATCTGAATGTCAAATCAAATTAATCACATATTCAGGAAAACTGAAATAGATACACTGCAAACTTCATAATTCCTAATTTTGACTACAAGCTGTCAGTAGGAAAAGGGAAAAATGAGACAGAGCAACAGAAAATTGGGTTTGCAGGGTAGAATTCAAATAATGAAAGCATAATGGAGCAAGAATGGGTAACCGAACCAGTGGGAAAGCATAAGTAGTAAATAAACAGGGAATAGCAAAAGCAAGCCAGTGCATACCAAGACGGGGAGAGACACTAGAAATAAGGAGAAGAAACACATACTCCTCTGTGAAACATTGGCTCCTCTTGCAATTACAAAGCATTTAACTATAACATACTAGAGGGTGGAGATCCCTGTATATTACTTTGAGAAATAGAAAGGCAAATTTTAATGTATTACACTGTCCTTAATTTTCTATTTAAAGGTACATATTGGCTTTCCAACTACCTATGTCTGAATTCCCAGTGGAAATTCTTTATTACTATTGCTTAACAAAAATATGCCTCTGTAGCAAAGCCTTACAAAAACATCCATTAATCCAGTAATAGTTAATGTCTTGAAAGGATTACAATACATTGGAGGATCAGAATTAATAGAAGATTTCTCACTTAATTATCTGACTCTGGATAACTCAGAAGGAGAAAACTTCTATGCCTCTTTTCTGATTTTGTGATTTCTTTAACGTTCAGCCAACGCTTAGCCATGGTTTACTATAAAAATTACATCAGGTACAACTTTGTCTGCCCCAGCCCTCTGCCCTCCGCTTCCCAAAAAAATCTTTCATTTAAGCTACTGCATTTCTTGCTGATATAGAGAAAGGCATGTTAAACCGATTGCTATCTGATTGATATGTGGCAAATAAACTGCAAGGAATATAAGATCAGCACTTTCTAAAACAACACCTAAGAAATGAAACAACAGGCAAAGATTATACCCATTATAAAAAATATTATATCACAAAGAAGCATAGCCAAACTTAATCCATTATGTATTTACTAACAAGAGACCTATGGAAAATTACCCACGTTCTTGATATTTGAAAGTTATTTGTTTTGTTACTCATTATACCAGCTCTCCATAACAGCAGGCAGTGCATAGACAGAACGTATGCAAACCCTTTATTTTAAATCTACTGCTTCAACGCCAGTTTTCTAGAATAATGGATGTATTTTAACCTTATTCATTTATCATTTGGTTTTACTCTAATGAGGTTAAAAATATTATTTTTTTCAAGAGCGCTTCAAGAGCTCAATTTATGCTCCTTAGGTACATCTGAAGTTCCAAACCAACAGTGCCAAAATGTTTACACAAGCAGGGCTAAAGCCCTTGTTAGTCCCATCTTGCACAAAACTGAATAGAAACTACATCTGAAGAAGGAAATGATGGTAGGACTGATGGAGTCCCTCTCAGACTGGCCTCACATCAGAGGCAGGTGGTGGAATTTACTTGAGCTGGATTTGGCTGGGATGGAGTTAATTGTCCTTTACAGCACCCCTCTGGTAACTAACTTGGATTTGGGAGCAAAACTATTCATAACATACCAATCAATGTTTTGGCTATTGCTGAGCAGTGCTTGCACAGCCTCAGTGCCTCCTCTGTTTCTCACTCTGCCCCCCAAGAAAGTAGGCTGAGCATGGCCAAGACATTGGGAGGGTGACCACAGACATATTGTGCCATAGAACACCATGCCTAGCAAGAAAAATGAGTGGGTGGGAGGAATCTTCCAAAGTGGTTGTTGCTCAGAGACTAGCTGGACGTTGGTCTGCTGGTGGTGAATGATTGCTTTTGCATGACTTGTTTCTTTTTCCTTTTTATTTTCCCCCCTCACTGATTAAACCATCTTTATCTTGACCTATGAGGGGTTTTTTCCTTGCTTTTAACCTTCTGATTCTCTCCCCATCCCACTGCAGGGCAATAAGCAAGCGACTGGGTGGGAGCTGCCAGCCAGGATCAACCCACCATGTTACTTCCAGACAACCACAGAAAGCAGGTAGCCCTTTCACAGACCTACAAGTCAAGCAGGTTGGCATTCACAGATTTGTCATTCATGTCAGTACATTTTTGCTTCAGTAAAACATGAAGCAGAAGTTAAGATTCAACTCAGATGTAAGTTACAGAACAAAATGTCCACACAGAGATTTTTGTTTATCCATATCTTTTTTTTTTGTTACATCCATGTTGCCATCTCCTAGAATGTCCAATATCTTTCAGATATCCCCAGAAACACATCATTTTGTTGTGAAGAACCTACTGTTAACACAATGCTGTCTCCCATGACATCCTCATAGGTAAGCTCAGGAAGTGTGGGCTATGGGTGGACAGTGAGGTGGATTGAGAACTGTCTGATGGCAGAGCTCAGGGAGTTGTGATCAATGTCACAGAGTCCAACTGTAGACCTGTAGCTAATGGTGTTCCCCAGGGGTCAGTCCAGTCTTGTTCAACTTATCCATCAACGATCTGGATTGAAGGGACAGAGTGTGCCCTCAGCAAGTTTACGAAGTTCAACCATACGAACCTGGGAGGAGTGGCTGACACACCAGGTGGCTGTGCTGCCATTCAGTGAGACCTGGACAGGCTGGAGAACTGGGTGGAGAGGAACCTCATGAAATTCAACAAGGCAAGTGTAGGGTCCTTCACCTGGGGAGTAACAGCCTCACACACCAGCACAGGCTGGGGCAGACCTGCTGGAAGGCTGCTCTGAGGAGAAGGACCTGGGAGTGCTGGTGGACACCAAGTTGCCCATGAGCCAGTAGCGTGCCCTAGTGGCCAAGAAGGCCAAAGGGATTCTGGGGTGCATTAGGAGCATGCCATCAGGTGGAGAGAGGTGATCCTGCCCGTCTGCTCTGCCCTGGTGAGGCTGCACCTGGAGTGCTGTGTCCAGTGCTGGGCTCCCCAGTTCAAGAGAGACAGGGAACTACTGGAGAAGGCCCAGCAGAGGGCTACAAGGATGATTAGGGGGCTGGAGCATCTCCCTCATGAGGAGAGGCTGAGAAAGCTGGGCATGTTTAGCCTGGAGAAGACTGAGAGGGGATCTTGTCAATGTCTACAAATATCTTAAGGGCGAGTGTCAAGAGGATGGGGCCAGGATCTTTTCAGTCACGTCTAGTGACATGACAAGGGCCAACAGGCACAAAGTGCAACAGAATTAGTTCCTTCTGAATGTGAGGATGAAGTTTTTTACCTTGAGGGTGACCGAGCACTGGCACAGGCTGTCCAGAGAGGCTGTGGAGTCTCCTTCTCTGGAGACATTCAAAACCTGCCTGGGTGCAATTCTGTGCAACCTGCTCTAAGTGAAAGTGCTTTTGCAGGGAGTTGGACTGGCTGATCTCCAGAGGTCCCTTCCAACCCTGACCATTCTGTGATTTATGATTCTGTAATTAGAATTTTCACAGATATATGCTGTACCATAAACACTGATGTAGATTGCAGATATCATCTGGTATCATGAAATGTGCTTTATGATGTTTAAAACCAGTAGTAAAAGTGGCAGAGAGGAGCTGCTATGGACTGACCATAACCCACATTCCCCATCTCCCTGCACCACTCAGGGGGAAGAAGGTAGAGAAGATGGGAATGGAGGAGTGAAGTGGAGCCTGGGAAGGGGACAGGGAGGAAGCGTTTTGATTTTTGTATTTGTTTCTTACCATTCAAGTCTATTTTAATTAGCAAAAATTAATTTCCCCAAGGTTGAACCTGTTTTGCCTGTGAAGGTAATTGGTGAGTGATGTCCCTGTCTTTATCTTGAGCCATGAACTTTTTCATCCCATTTTCTCCCCCTGTCCTGCTGAGAAGGGGGAGTGAGAGATTGACTGTCTGGCTGTTTGATTCCCAGTCAAGTTAACCCACCACAAGCAGGAATTCACAGCAGCCACTTAAGTCATTACCAGAACAAAAGGTGGCAGCAATGTTAGGCAGATGTTGACCACCTTTAGCTGAGACTTCTGCAAGCTTCAAGACACTCTTCCACCTCTCTTCCAGCTCTTATGTTATACTAGTAGACTTTAACCCTGGACCAACACACAACATCACTCCACCTGCACAAGAAACTAGAAGAAGCAATTGCCAGCTAAAATACAAACTCACTGTCTATTACCTTATGGCTGAGTCGTGACTGTGTTCTTATAAGTGCTTAGGCTGCATGTCACCTGGCCAAAGTGGAGTCTTCAAACTTGGGTCACAAAAGTGGTACATACAACACATGCAGTTCTGTTTGCAAATATAAAAAACCTTTTGGGCATGAATAAACTGCTTGGCTGTGTGATTTTTGCTGAAGATTTTCCAAGTAATTTTACACATGTTCTTAGATTCACAAGTGCAGAGTAACAAGCAGAGTTTTCCACTGCATCTGAATTCAGACAGCTACTAAAAGGTTCTGTTTACCATCTACACACTCCTATCTTTTCACTTGCAAGCTTGAGCCCATAGTATGAGTTGGCTGATTCACTCATCTGATAGGAAATTAATCCCCTCGTCCCTTCCACGTGCTGAGAAGTGTAATTTCTGTCATCAGTGAGCCGAACCAACTCATACTTCAGGGAAGCTGCCTGAAGATGGACGGCACAGAGGGCAGAGGGAAAAAGACTGGACAGCATCTCAAAATTATATTGGAGCAGGTATGACAGAAAACTGTACCTTGGCAAATATCTGAACAAATGCCTGGTGATGTTATAGGTGAATATTTTGTGGGTTTTCTTTGCAATACCTTCAAAATTAGTGTCTACTTGATATTTCTATGTTGTTTTTCACATATATTTGTGATGGAGATATATCTGTAGGTGACATAAAAAGCAAACATCAGTTGCTGCCTGAGGGTAAGTAATGAAACCATATTTGTCTGTTCCTGCAGTTACACTTAGCATCACTTTGCCTGTTTATACATCTTTGTTATTGCAGTAAATGCACACACAGAGAGTCAGATTCCAAGTGGATAGATAGGTTACATCAGGCTGTAACAAGTCATAAAGGGAAGCAAACACCCTGTGGGATCCACTCTCACTGTTAAAAATGCATGTTTGCATCAGTGGTTCCAGATTCTCTGCTACTAATAGATAGTAAATGCTATATGACATGATCAGTTGCAGTTCTTACTGGAAACATATTAAAGTCTGGGACAAATTTTCATCCAAAGCAGTATATTAATAGTAGATTTTATTATTGAAGAAAATGAACCATTTCTTTATTTCATCTCTGGCCATGTTTTCTTCAAAAGGACTTTCTGAATCAAATATATTTTAATCTTAGTAATATTTCAGTGATCCTTCCTACTAAGAAATATCAAAAACATTGTCAGCTCCAGAAGCTACTGACATAACTGTAGTCTGTTAGAGATATGCATATGCACATTGATTTAAAAAGAAATGTGAAAAAACTAAATGAAACTTACAATTGAAAAGGATTGTGCTCTCAAAAAAACAACTAATCTGCACTCTTCCTTGAAGAGTTAAATGTTGTTAAGACTTAGTACAGATATATGATTTGATGTCCAAGAAAAAGGAAAAATTTGACCACAGAAATAAGGAGAACTATTGTGGGGAAAGCGGGTTTCTTTCCCTGTCAAGCCATCAAAGATTCTGGTTTATCATTGTTCATCAAAATTCAATGGTCTGAAATTGTGACAGATGTTGAATTAATAGAGAAGTGTGTACACTGTGTAACAGCATGTTCTTGTGCAACATGTCCATGGAAACAGTAACTTCATAAAATATATCAGAGAAAAGTCAGATGTTGTACTGCATTATATATTAGATACTTCTGTCAATATTGCACTGATTACAGGATAAGGATTGTATTAGTGGTGTGTGCCAAATAGCATAGTTATGGCATTAGGATTTTCTACTAAAATAAATCTGTAGCAGCAGGTAATAAATCAGCCATTATTTTTTTCATACATTTTGATTTAAATATATTTATTTAGGAAGGTTAAGCTAATCAAAGCTACTAAGTCATGTTCACTGAATAGATGTCTAAATGTATTTAGTATTTGTAGAATGCTGCAACATCTACATAAATCATAGCAATGAGTGCAGCATTTTCTTTTCCTTCCGTTTCTTTTTTTTTTTTTTTTTTTCTGAACTCTCAATTGCCTTTATCAGAGAGTGCTGTATAAAACTATTGGCTGATGATATGCTACCTTTTTTATTTGCTGACATTTCCTGGAAGAGAACCTCATTTTATTTTGCTGACTATTCTTTTTAACTTGTACATCTTTAAGTTAGCCTTTGACAGATCTGTTTTTTAAAAAAGAAGTAAAAAATGATAAAATTCATATAGATACCAAAAAGAGATTTTTAAAGAAGTCCTCTTCTTTCATCTCTCTTTCTTTTGGTTTTCAATAATGTTAGATGTACATGTACCACCTAAACCAAAAAGCCATTATTAAAATTGTTTACATGAATTTATCTTGTGAAATATCCCATTCCCCTTTAGAGGTAGTAAATAACTTAAATAAATGAAAGACCTAACATTCCCATCTTAAATTAATAAGAATAACTTAAGGAGTACAATTATTATTTAAAGTAAGATCCCAAAGACCAGCAGTTAAACTTACACGGAAATTAAGATTCCTGCAAATTACTAGGTATGTGTTTTGATATATTAAAGGACCCAACTGTAGATAAGTGCAAAGTTCATTTATTAGCAGAGATGGAGAGAAAAAATCTCTCACAAAAGAGAATTTGCAAGTTTCGAAAATGCCAGTATCAATACACACTTCGACAATTTTTATATCTTTTAAGGCAGTTTGTCTGTTTATAGTATAGTTTTTCCACTGAAACTACTATCCTAAAAGTTAAAATTAGGGGCTCTATTTTCTTAGCTGAAGCTTTTATTTATGTCCCTGGAATGGCATGGCCTGTGAAAATAGCAAAGCTTCTTGGATTAATAAAATGATCTAGCTGGAATGGCCATCACCACTAAGCAGTCTTTTAAAGTGGCTATGGTTTTCTAAGGATCAGGAAATTATTCTTTTTCTCAAATAAGGTCAAAACTCATGAATCAGGGAGTCTAGAGGAACGGGGCAAATTACCTGATGAAGATGACACAATTTTTTGCCATGCTGCCAACTCCAGGTCATCTAACACTGTTACATACCTTCTGATACTCTGTATGACATACCAGGGAACAGCCTAGGAGGTAGGACATGTAGCCTTAAATTCCGTAAAGGAGAAGAAGGAGCTGAAAGTTGGAACTCACACATCATATGCATATGCTGCACCACCTGCTCTTCTGTGTAAAAGAGGAGTAGCATGACACTGACATTTCTGGGAAATTAACTTTCTTGATTTCTTCATAAGTATTCAGCATAAGTGGAACATGCTGTGCCAAAGCAAATATTTGCCCCTCTCCCCTTCTTGCCCCCCTATTTTTTCATATATAATTTGAAAAATTGAATATGGATTTGGAATGTAAATTTGACTTTTGTTGTCAGGGTCTTGAATACACAGAGAGGCTCTGCAGCCCTCAGCCTTGACCCTTCTCTGCATTACACCATGGGTACTGCTGTACTTTGCTCGCTTGCTGATTCTTGCCTTGCTGGTGTGATTTACAAGCTTGGACTTGGATCTCCTTTGTCACTGTGGGCTTGCAGGGCCATCACAGCCCAGTTGCCTAAACCTGTCTCCTCTAACTGGTCCTTCTCTGTCCTCCTTGCTCAGGCACTGTTGGAGTGCACCCTTGCTGGTGAGGACATTGGTCCTCCCTGCCTCCCTGTCACCATTGTCTCTTGCTTACTTTTTACTTCATGAAGCAGCCCAACCCTGCTGTCCCCTGTCTTCTGTTGGTTGTTTTTCCTTTTTGTTGAGGTTTCTTTATTTATAATTATTATTCAGCACATAGCTTCTCAGCTGAAGCTAAAAGGTCAAATTATGGATATTGGGTTCCTGTTATTCCCAATTCAGCAACCTACAAAACTTATGAGACACTTCCTGAATAAAGTATTGCTCAGTGTGGTGTTGATCTGCATTTAGCTTTACTAAAGATCAGTATTAGAAAAGGACGGAAGTACTTGCTATTTTTCCACAGAAAAGCAAAACTTTGGAGCATTTACATTGCTCAAAACTTCTGGCAATATAAAGTACAAAAAGACACAAGCTGGGTGGAAAAAATCCAAAACCTAATAACACAGTATAACTTAAGAATCAATGTGCTTCCTTGTGAAAACTTTTCTCTTTTAGGGTGGAGAAAAATTGTCACAATAACTGTGGTGCAACAAAGATAAAAAATATTTTCACTCTCAAAGTACAAATACTCTGTAGAAAATAAGATAAAGTTTACTATACAATAGGCATAAGCTGAACCAAGTCTAACATTTTGTCCTAAATATTCTCAGAGAAGGCATAATCATGACAAATCAAGACATTGGTTGCCCAAAACCAGTTGGCCCTCCTGATCAATGGTGTTAAAGTCTTGCAGGGGCTTCTCCAAGCATCAGTAAAGAACATGCAAAGACAAATTTAACCTTTAAATAATATTCTTTTTCAGGTTTTTTTGTAAATAAATTATGATTTTAGGGCTGAGCTTCTGGATGAAGTAAAGGATTGTCAGCTCTTGCTACTGTTTTGCACCAGCAGTTTGAGCAGGAAGCAGCTCAAAACAATTCTGCCAGAGTGGTATTGGTTACTGAACACTGAGTGAGTATGGTGTCCACCTATAGTTTAAAGCTCTCTAACACATGCAAAAGACTTTTAATTTAAAAAGCAATGCGTTAGGGGTTAAATGCTTGTGAACTGATTAGATTTTGTATACATTTTGGTGGAACAGGATGTCCAAATGACACATTTTCATGACAGTAACACACAAGACAACCAAAATAAATTAGTCGGGTGGGGCACTAGCAACATGCTGCTGCTCAGAGCATTCAGACTAGCTAACATATTTTTCAAATCCAAAAGATATGCTACATAGGCATTATAAGATTTAAATTACAGAGATATTCCAGACCACAAGTAATTTGCTCAGCTCCTTTGCTAATGAGCCTTTACAGCTCTGACTGACATTTCACACTTCAGGATGTGTACATCACCAAGAAATGCATAATCAGGGTTAGGCACTAGGTGGTGTGGAAGACCTAGTTAGTAGGAAAGCATATTTGTGCAGTTCTCAAATTGGTTAATATTCACCTTTTATCATCAGTTGCCACTGATGTAGCAGGATTTGTTCTTCATACTAATCTAGACTTGATCAGGTGCTTTGATTTAGTTTTCATATTTGTAAATGTATATTGAGATCATGTTCTAAGTTGTACTTCTTTCTCCTTTGCCTGGAGTTACGAATGTATTCTTGTAAGTGAAAACAGGCTTTCCATGTTTTATTAGTAAAGAGCTTCTATAACCTGACCTTGTAAAATCTGAAATAAATATTTTTCCAAAGGACTATGTTTAATCTTAGCTTGTGTTAGGCACAGACCCTAGAAGAATTATGGTCTCGCTTTTCTTTTTTTTAGAAAAAAAAAAAAGCCAGTTAAAGTAAATATGAAAGAAAGAGAAATCCTGTGTTAGTGCCCCGTCACAGAAAAGTGTTTTACCATGGTAAATGTACAGCTACTTTTCCAAATACTAAATATACATGTCAAGTCAAAATTAAATATAAAATTATCTATTCAACTCAATATTGTTTAAAACCCCTCTGCTTAGGAGATAAGCAGATGTTGTAAATAACAAGTGATCTCACTAAATTAATTATCATATTCTGCTTAAAAAGGAGGCAGTCCAGCCTAGGATTTGTAGATATTATTTACTCACTGTCTTCAGTTTTAACTAAGTTAGTCTGGTAATTGAATGCAGTTACACTTAGAATAAACAGCTATTATACTGCACAATGTGTACACAAAGGGAAGGAGAGTATACTTATCTATCTCTACTGGATTTCCAGACCAATAACATTCTCTGTGTTTGTCTGAGGGTAAAACTGCTTCAAGAGCTACTCTTAGCTTTAGTTCTATTTCTAGTGGTAGGTGTTCCTTAGTGGTTTGATCTCACAGGTTTTGGAGGTTAACTTCTGCTAACTGCTCAAAGCAAGATTTCTCAAAATAAATCATTATTTCTATGACCTAGAAATCCATAACAAAAAAATATTACAGAATCATCCTCTCCCTATATACCAAGAAGCCAAATTTCCAGGTGCAACGAGCTTGTGTGATTTCTTTAACAGCCATCTGTGTCCCTCTATGACAAGTGGGGTCCAGCTCCCAAACACATAGAATGTATTGAAAGGATTAAAAAACTAGATGATACTTTCCAATATCTCACAGCTTTAAGGAGTCCGTGCTTGTTAAAAGGAGAATTGGGGTGGATATTTTCTGAACTAGTCAACCATCCCTAATTTAGATCTATATCATAATGAACAAAACATCAAAGTTATTGACTTTGCACTTAATTAGCATCACAGACACTACTGCTAGAAGAGTCACTGTCTTCAAAAGGGGAACTGAGACTTGGCCAAAGGAAGACTTTTAACATTAAACTGGCCGCAAAGCTGTGTAAAGTTGTAGCAGTGGCACACTATTCATGTGTTTACATTCTGTTAAAAGATGCTCATGGACTGCATCAGCTATCAGAGTACTGCTACAGGCACTGATGCAAAGATGTAAGCTAAGTAGAAAAAAAAACCAACACCCCCCCCCCCCCCCAAAAGAAAAAGAAACCCAAACCCAGTACAGTCAGAAGGAATGAAATGAAAGCAAAAGTGGCAAACACTGCAATAAGTAAGCAAATAAGCATCCTTCTCTCACCAAACCACAAAATATATGTGGCAAACCAGTAGAATATGACTTCCGAAAACTGTTTTTATTTAACTGTGCATACTTATTTCATTTGGTGTATTTATAGCTCTTTAATTCTCTCCATCTCCTAATAACATGTCTGTTAATATGCAGAGTATAAACTACAGTACTTTGATCAGCTAATCAATCAAAAGAATTCTCATTTATTCCCTCACTGTCATGGTCTATGGAGGTCATTTTAATATTCTGCAAATACATTTAAGTAAACCTCAGGAACAAATTAAATAAAAGGTCCTATAAACAGCTATTTTCCTATAGACATGTGTAGTGTTTATACTCTGCTGTTAAATACTGTAGGCTGATTTTACTGAGACTTTTGAATATAATGAGCATAAATGTTACATATACCACCATATGGTTTCTACATATGGACAGGCTGCAATTAATGCTGGAAACTATACTTTGCATCTTAGTTATTTATCTGTGTGATCAAAGTTAACTAATTTGCACTGAGTATCTGTATATATACATGACTATATGCTACTGTACTTAACTACTGGTTGTACAGAATGAAGGCTGTATGAAATATATGATCAGCAGTGTAATGCAGAAGAAATACTTCATGTCAAAAAAATTGTTGTAAAAATACTGTCCTATAATACTGTCATTTTTTTCTTGGTCTTTAATGTGGACAACTACCAGAAAACATAATGTTCTTATAATTTAACAATTATGATTAAATTGTACCCTAATATCATGTATATAGCACATTTAAGACAGCGGGTTAAAGCGGGTTTGCTTTTTCATAGTTAAATGTTATGGTCTGATATAATTCATTGCAACTTCTGAAAAGCTCCTGAAGATACAAGCAAAATTTTTAGCAAGAATTAAGTAAAATTTGGAACTGGAAAATTAAGCAACAAATACTATTTGTGATCAGGAGTGGATAATTCATAAAATAGTTCTATGGCATCAGGACTGGCAGTTTTGGCAAGTCATACATACACAGAGACACCCACACTGAAGGGACACATCTTTCTGGTTTGTCTTAATTTAGAGCACAGCTAGACAGCTACACTGCGTTCCCTTTTCTCAGCAAAAGGCACCATGACATTCAGTACAACAGAAATCGAGATCATTTCATGATGAACAGCTGTTTTGAACACTGAAAGTACCCAAATTTTATTTTGTTATCTCCTAGTGTAATATTTTTCCATGGAACTCTCATACAAAATACCATAAAGATCACTTCAGCCAAGATAAAACCACCATATCTTAAGATAGTAGGCAGCCAATATTTCTATTAGATCTTTGTTTGAACCAAAGTTGTTTTAAAATAGCATTTCACATTTATTAGTAATACTCAAATGTATTAGTTTATAAACAGAACTACATAAAAGAAGTTTTATCATATAAATTCTGTTGCCCAAACATCTATGCTTGTTTAGGTTATTAATCAACTTGTGTGATGTCTTTATTTGTCAATAAGCTTTCACGTGGTGTTGGTGAAGTAAGAACTACTTTTTTTTCTAGCAGAGCAGTTATGTGAAAACTTCTACATAACACCTTTTCAGACAAAAATGTACAAAACAGCAAATGAAAGGTAGCACAATTGTACACATGTATAGGCTTAGTAATTATGTATATATATATGGCCTTAACAGTAACGAAAAACCAACGGTGTGTGTGAAGTGCTTTCTTGTTGGCAATATTTGAAGATAAGATAGAGAAGTTTTAATAAAACCTTTTTTTTTTTTTACTGTATGTATTATTTAATAATAAGGTATGATGCAAGATTCGAATAAACATACAGGCTTAAAATTTATGGACTTGAGGAACATTCTGCTTTTGTCAAATATGTCAAATACAAACTTTGAAAGAATTTTTTTTTCCATAAGCTCTGAAAATGTGAGAGTCTTTTCAATGCTAAAAGTAAAGAAACTTGCATCAAAACTACATTGGAAATGTACTTCCAAAGTGTGCACACCTGCATAATTTATGAAGACTGTTAGTAACTGAAAAATTAAGTCTGTACTAAAATCCACCCTTGACATAACTCAGCTGGAGCTAATGAAGTTGTGCCAGCAGTACTGTGTTGTGCTCCCATAAGGCTGTTCTAAAATTATACACCTGCTTCAAATGCATGAACTAATGTCAATGGGGGAAAAATGGAGACACATTCACCACTTGGCATAACTTCCCAGACATCTGTGGAGAATTATGCTCATGTTTTTGTAAGATTACTTTTGAAAAGAAACAGTAGATTGCAGAACAGTAGATTGTTGTTTATCTGAGTGGCAGCCAGGACAAACCTGAGGGAGAGAATAATTAAGCATTCTCCTTTATGTTCCTGCCCTTCCCCCACCATTTGACTTTGTTCAATTTAAAGACAAAGATTTCTCTGGCAGTGGGCTTCATTTGGCCACTTCTGTTCAGTCTCCACCTAGTAAAGATTTAAAACCACTTAATATACCTGCACATCCTATTGATTTGCAAAGTTTCATTCATCCACTAAGTAAGCATGCATAGACTAGAGATCTTTTTTCCCCCAGAAAAACTAAATTTAATGCTTACAGACAGTTTTTAAAGTAATTTGACAGTGTAGTATTGAATGGCTTTTATAGGCACATACCATCTGTTTCATCACTACTAATTTAATTAAATTTACTTTTGGTCACTCTACTGTGGTTTTCACTCTTACTGGTTTGTTTCCTGTGTATTGCACTGTTTAATCTCACAACATAGATAATATTTTTTGATAAAGTAATAAAACCAAATAACCATAGCAACATAATCCTATATCAATAGCTTAGGCAACAACAACAACAAAAAATCACGTTTCTTGCAGTGCATCCACCATCTTTAAAACCAAAAGTGTCTAATTCAAATATAATAGCTTGCTTGCAGCATCTTTTTTTTTTTTTTTTTTTTTTTTTTTTTTTTTTTTTTTGATGGCTAAGTAAATCATGTGTAACTCTAAAATGAAATGCCAGGGCTGATTGATAGATTTCTAACAATTCCTCTGGCATAGAGATGTGCAAGTGATTAGCACTGGCAATACTTTTGAACAGCCTGTGTTACCATTTCCCTAGTAAAGTTGAAGTAATATGTAAGCAGCTAAAAGTCTAGATCTAGACTTCCAGGCTTTCATACCAGCTAATAGCATCAGTTATTTTCTATCAAAAACCTGATGAAACCTGATGCAATAATTGATGCATAAACCAGTCTGTCTGCAGGGCGCCTGGAGCACAGCCTTCAAGGGACACTTGCGCCACTCATAGCAACAAAACACTCCCACAAAGGCTCTCGGTTCTGGGCACGGTTAAGAACACACTGCAGGATCACACACTTTCCTTTCTAAATATATCTCTGTACTGAAGAATTAGTCTATAGCAGTAATTAACCCCTTCTGCAGGAGAAAAAACCAAACCAAATCAAAACAAACTGGATCTTCACTTGCTGCTCCATGGGAGTTTGGTGGTCCTGCTTAGAAGTTGTATGCTACTGCCACTGTGCAGAGGAGCTGGGCTACTCCCTTATGAAGGACAGAACTGTCCTAGCAGGACCTGTAAGGCAAACTTGAGCCGTACCTGAATTTGATATTCTGTGCTCTATGGCTCTCAGGTAAGAATGGAATTAGGGTTAAAGCAACTGAAGACCCACAAGTTGCAGCCATGTTAAAACCCCCCAACTTTATTCTGCCCAGAGCACAAAATAAAATTCACAATATCTTTCTGTCATGCAAAGCTGATACAATTTAGTAATTGATATGTGTGATGAAATCTCAACAGAAATGTGCAGACATTGTGTGGCATTATTCACTCCTTGAAGTGAAAAGGATTTTAATAAAAGGAAAGCAAGCCTAAAAGGAAAGCAAGCCTGTGTAGCCATACACGAGCAGCTATGGCAAAACACTGGCCTACAGGAGGCCTTTTGTGCATCTTTCAGGTTTAGTTTTGATTCATTTTCTACATATAAACACATTCATCTGCTTTCAACTGTATGTTTATCTTTCAGCAGAAAACTAGCAGGAATAGGGAAAACCCTTGTAGAGTGTTGCAAGTTGATCTACTGCAAATCAACTAAACAAATAGAGGATAACTTGTTTTCAGCTGTTTCAAGGAATCAGTTTGTCTAATCCCATAAATGAGGATCACATATTTTCTTTTTAATTCACCAGTAAGTACAAATACATGTAGCAGATTAGTCTAAAATTCAGAGGGTGAATACAGCATCAGTCCAAGGTATATTCCCTTCAGCTTTTAGATACAGAAAAACACCTCTGCATGGTAACTGTATTAGCTCTCAGGAGTCCCTAGGGAAGCAAGGAAGGTATGATTACTCACAACATGCACTCCCTCATTTATTTTTGAACAATACTAGCCCAGAGAAGATATTAAAGGAAGAGTCTGATATTTATTTTTTGCTCACTGAATTTCTCCACAGAAGACTGAGAAAATGAGAAGGTATTTGAAAAGGAAAAAAAAAGCTATTTGTCTGTCATATCAATATTATTGAGGGTTAGTGACTGTTGGGGTACTGGAAATTCTGTGGATCTGATGCAAACTTTACTATAATACTAATAAACCAGTTGAAAATTTGCTAGATATCCCACCTTGACAAATAGAGTAAAATAACTTCAGGGTTTTTACCTAGCTGTTTTTGAGCATGAATATTAAGTTTACCTAAATGAAAACTCTATCTTTGTAATCTCTTTGTAGTCAGGAACAGGCAACTTTCAAATGTGCATGAGTGAGAGCTGGGAATGCATAACAAGAAGCATTGCCTTATCCTCTTAATATATCAGCTCCTGGGAGCAGCTCATTTCAGACTTTGATGCCTTCCTTTCCCCAAGGGAGAAAGTCCATTTCTAACAAGTCCCTTGCACTTGATGATTTTATTTTGGATAACAGTAATAGTGTAACATGTTTCAGAGACGTGTCTGACATCTACTGCCACCTTTGTATTACGTGTCTCTCTCTCATCCAGTTGCAGGCATTGTTACATCCCAAAGCTGAATGTGGCAGCAGTGTGACTTTTTATTTCTGCTGCCAAGTAATCTGCCATATCTTTTTTTTTTTTTTTTTTTTTTTTTTTTTTTTCCCTTCAGGTCTTTTGGTTCCCTATGAGCATGCAGTATCTATCTTTGTCACAGAAGGCTGTTTACAGATTAATTGTCACTACCTATAGAAACTCAGCACCTACTCTTTTTTCATGTCTTTTTCAAAACTAACACATTTCTCTCAGAATTATTATAAAGATCCAAAATTGTAGGTGATTTTATGATTTTATGCAGCTTCTCCTTCATGAACATATGCTTTCTCTATAATTTAGAAGTTTGGTGTGGTGGTTTTTTTTTTGTTTGTTTGTTTGTTTGTTTTTTTAAGATATATTAAATGAACTGCTTGCAATAAAGGAAAAAAATATCCTAAATAAAGCCCATGCATAAATCTTGTTCACTGAAATTGTCCCCTATCTTTTTAACTGACTATTTTGGGATATCTACAGTAAGCAGGGATTACTTAATTTATTCTTCTAAAGAAGGACACATAAATAAAATGATACACAAACTCTATATAAGGGGTCAATATTCATACACCTTTCACTGCACTTGGCACAGTAGGGAAGGACACAGTGCGCCAATTAGGAAGGTACAGAATTTGGGGGGGGGGGGGGGGGGGAAGGGAAAAAAAAGCAATCATTTAGTTGCTCTTTCTTTAAAATTGCCAAGGTCAGTCTGTTCTATGAGAGATGTCCTACTGCGCAAAAAGAACATAAGTTCCATCCAAAGGAAAAGTTTTCAAAAGATATTTCATTTAAATTTGCAGGTCATGGAGAAAAAAAGAAAGAAAAAAAAAAGGAAAGAGAGGAATCTTAGATGTGATGCCTCTGTGTGCAAAAGAGGAAAAGACAACCAAGCCATTAAATCATTATTTTTTTCCTGCATTGAGGAACACATTAAGTCAAAAAATATTGACACCTATTCCATTTCGCTGTTTCTGTCAATACTAAACCTAAGATCATTAACAAATAAACTCATTAACCTAAGAAAATACATTTCACAGAAGGCGACCTGAGAGACCACAAAATTATATATATACTTCAGTTTCAAAAATGTAGCTTTTTCTTATTTGAAAGAAGTGTAATGAACTGTATATATTTTCATATTGAATATGCACAAGGAAGAAGGTAGAGGAATAATGAGCATCTATCATGGTGTTTGATCAAACCAACCTTTTTAATGCAAGCTTCAAATACACAGACAGAGGGAGCCCATGCTTTAAACACAGAATCCCTGCAAAACAGTGCATTAGTTTGTAGATCTTGCACTACATAATAGTAAAAAACCCAACCAAACAAAAAGCCCAAAACACGCAAACATAATACATGGCTTTTCTAATCAGTCAACAGCTGCAAAGCATTTCGTTTGTGTAAGAAATACAATTTCTGAAGAGTAATCTCATGTCCATTCAAAACTACCCTAATAGTTTTATGTCTGCCTGGACAGTAGTAGTTGTGACATGTCCTATTTATAGTCTGACCTCTAAATTACTCATTTCTTACTCTGATTTCTTCACTCTCATCATGGCTATCTGGCAGTACTTTAAACATTGCTTAAACTACCATCTTTCACAGCTTGGAGAGAGGTTGCTATAAAGCACTTCATCTGCTTCCATTAAGAATTATAGTTCTGAAATAAAACCCTTCATGTACTCTTTTTCTGATGGCCTGTAAATTCATTGTCTCACTTGCTCAAGTTTTTTTCTAAGCTGTTGTTCTAGTGAGTCTAAGAAGAGACTGTCTTTTTCTGCTTAGTTTTTTCCCTCTAATCTTCATGTAAAAATATTTTTGTTACTTATTCATTTGGGTTTTTACAGAAAACATTACAAAAAGTGTATGGATAGAAGCCTCCACTGCACACATCCTCTCCCCCTACAGAGGCACCTATGACCTTCTGCCTGACAAGAAGCACATTTGCTTGCCTTTTTTTTTATGATGTAGGATCATTTGAGCTTCAGTCACAGTAAACAATCTCTCTGTGCCCTCATTCTTGGGAGCCCCAATGAGATTTCATTACCGATCTCCACAAAAGTTTCCCAATACCAGTTATCAGCAGGAGGAAAATTGATTCCAGACTGTAATCAAGGCAGTACTTTAGCTTCATTTTTAATATAAAATTATGAAGGTTTAAAAATATCATTTAATTTGAATCACATGCAGAATTAGATGTCTTGCTTTTATGTCAGATATTCAGACACCATTTTGAAGTGTCTTGGCAATATTAATTGTATTGTTAATTGATAGCCATCTGCAGTAAACACCAGTTCTAATATTAGGACTGCGTATTCTTTGTTTGAACACAATTTATGTAAAGAGCATAGATATTTTCTGACCTATGAATACAGCATTTGTCTTAAGAAAAATTGTCGAACATTAATTAGATGTATTATACCCATAAACAGATACATTCTCAAACTCTGAAGGCTATATTGTATAGATTGTTTGTGGATGCTAAACCTTAGCTTCTACAGTCAGAATATGAGTAAAAGACAGAGACGTTACTGGGAGGAATCCATGCAGTATTTGACATTTTGAATCTTTCTTTCATTCTAAGAGAGATAATGTTCCACAAATCACAGTTGAAATATTTTCTTATTAAGTCTAAATGTTCATGTCTGAATATAGTATTAATATAAAATATGGAAAGAATACAGTATTAATATAAGATATTGTAATTAAATGTAAATGGAATTTTAAAAAATCAATATTTTTAATACAAAAACCAAATAGCTACTCATTTTTTTAAACTTATTTAATTGAAAATGCTTCTTCTACTATCAAAATAAAATCATAAAAAATCAATCACCTTATTGTTCAATTAATCCACAATGATGCTGCTTTTCTATACTCATTTTAACATGATATTCTTCCATTTAAGAAACAAAATATTTCCAAGGGATAGAGAATGAATTTCATACCAATATGTAATGATCTTTTTGTCTTGGGCAAAACTCAGCATAATAGTTTTAGTGGTTTAATATTTCCTGGGCAGAAATCCAATAATAAGAAAACGAAGTTATTCAGTTATGAAAGCTGTCTGTCTGGAGACATGCTATTAAACAACACTTGAGCTTTCTGTTTACTGTGGTGATATTTATAGTTATGGCGATGCATTTGTGGCTTGCTCTTACTAAATATTTCTCAAACGCATTTGCTATAATAGACAACACAAATCATCATAGCATCAGCTGTATTGTTTTTCAAAGAAAGAAAAAAAGACGCAATGGAGGACTTTTGTTGCTGTTTACTTTGCATGTACATCTTATTCTTCAGTGTCCTGTTGCTTTACAAATAATGCATTTCTACCACTTTTTATGAAGGTATATGTATTCCCCATTATTACAATACCTGAACATCCCATACATGAATGTTTTTATGCTCATAGATCCCTTTGAGATGGAGAATAAACATAATCTTGCTGTAGAGTTGCGGGGCCTAGTTTGCAGTGGGGGAGTCTGCTGATTTTTTAAAAGCAGCCCTACAGCTAACCTCAAAACCACACCATCCAACTTCCTATATTGCAAGCATGCAAATGAATTCAAAGACTGGCTAAAGTGCCCTTCAGACCATGCAAGAATCTATATGTACATGCAGTAGGTAGGCAACAGGGCAGGGCAGGGCAGGTGACAAAAGCCTTGAAGAAGGGGACATTACCATTCTGGTAATTCATCAAGGCATAGATATAACCCAGCAGATCAGCTGACAGTCAAAGACCACCAGGGATCAGTGACAGACCAGGGAAATAATTTCAGACCTCTCTAACACAGGCTTACATCAAGGCATTACCTCTATTCCTCTTTTAGACTGCCAATAGCTATGTATACAGAGCTCATGTGGAACTCACATTTCGTAAGATTTTACTTAAGCTATTCAACATTACTGTATTTTTAACAAGCTAATGTAAACAATAGGAATAGCTGCACATAAAAATCCGATGCTTGAAACAGTCTTGCTGTGTTCAGATATACAGTCTTAAAATCCAAATCAATCTATCTGGCCCCTCTTGCCTCTGAAACAAGAAAATTAAAACCACAGGCTACAAAATAACCAAATCCCAGCTAATCACTTATGGCATCCCTGACCTTTAAGCTGTTACTACCTGAAATGTAACTTCCCATTTGCAAGCATAACCCCAGAGGTAAATTACCTAATTGCAAAGCTCTTATAACAGATCAGTAGGACAAGGTAAAATAAAAGCAGATGTAACTATGGAGGGATTAGAAGCCTGTACAAAAAAACAGGTGTTGTACCATGTTTCACTGCTGCTTACCACTGCATACCAGCAAAGAATTAAGAAGAGTTCTGCCCATTTTATTCAGTGGCAGAGAGGGCAGCAATATTTTACAGCTCTGGGGTTGCTCCCTGATGAAAATTGTCTTAGTCCAGACTCCAAGAGTCACAGGCTTCTGAGATGGATGAATCCCTACAAAATGGAAATCAAAAACCTACTAAAGCCTACTGGTCCAAGAGTCTGGATGCCTTAAACTACATGTAAACTAAGCATTTGGTGTACCCAAACACTGGAAAAGACCAGAATTTTCCTACATTTCTCCAAGACTACCCTCCATCACAGTTTTCAACACAAAATGATACCTCCTAGGGACAGGATTTGGCTCCTTCTGCACAGCCAGGTCAGCTGAAGAACGAAAGACCTGGGAAGGGAGAGAGGGAGAGTCTCATATCTGCTCACACTTTACTGAACCTGAACTTCCAGGATTGTTCTCCAAGTGTTATAATACTGCAGTAAAATATTGTGGCTTTCCAACATTTTGTTTCTCTTATATTGTTATGATGAAAGATGCAAATGTCATCTCTTATTTATTGGGATATTTTTTCCTAACTACTAAGTCACTGATTCTTTATCTTTTCTCTCTGAAATCCTAATAAAATACTCTTAAATCAAGTATGCCTTCTGTGAACAGTTGATAATATTATGATCAAATTAAAATGGTTTATCTCAGAAACATCTGCAGCTGAGTGACAGTGAAAATAGGCATTGATCAAAATTTGAAACATGAAAGCTCTTCTGGGGTTTTAGCTACAAAAAAAGATAGATCAATCACATTTCAACTAAATGTTTCTTTTCAAATAAACTGAAGGGTCAGAGGAAGGTGGGCAGATAAGAGGTCTCAAAAGCTACAGTGCGCTGTTACCTTGTGTTGAACTTAACTACTTTGATGTTCCACATCAACACCAGAATGGATCCTCTGGGATGGTGGGATATTCCTCCTTTACCACAAAACACTTCTGGGTAAGATCATAGCTCTACACATTGCCAGGCTGGCATGGCAAGGTGCTCAAAAAGAGATTTCAATTCAGATTTGGTGCATGCTCAGGACTGTTCTTTGTATGGTCCAGATAGGCTTTCCAGGTAGGAGAGACTGATGGCTAGGTTTTTGTTCTGTGTCTAAAGGGGAGCGAGGAGCGGGAAGCATTGACACCTGCAGCCACAGTATTCTGTCACTTACCTTTCCTCTCTTCTCTTTGGGTGCTGATCATCAAGGTGTAGTTCATGGGCCTGTGGGTACCTGGCCTCCCAGGTCATCACAAAAGGCTAATGCCATCATGCAGGAGGAAAGCCAGAAGCGCAGCCCAGTGGGATTTATAGGGGTGAGCTACCTGCCATGGAGGAACTGCATGTGTCTACTCACCATATGTCTTTTAATATCCAAAGTGACTAGCATAAAGAGAAAAATATGGAAATAATAAAAATAATTAATATAAAAATATATTTTATACAGTAATATGCTAGATAGATGTAAAATATTTATATATAGTTAAAAATATTAAAAATACATTAATCTAAAAATGTTCAATGAGAGAATTCTAGCACTGTTCTCCTTGTGTGTTTTCTGCATTATGTCACCAGTTCTTTTCTTCAAGAATTAAACCTAACTTGAATTATGACCATTTCAGACTTCTGTGTATTTTATGAGATTAACACGGATGTACAAATACACTGTTAAGCTCCTGTATCTTATCTTCGCCACAAAATTCCTGCTGGGTCCTGGTTTCAGCTGGGATATAGGTAATTTCTTCTTAGTAGCTGGTACAACACTGTGTTTTGGATTTAGTATGAAAATAATATTAACAACACACTAATATTTTAATTGTTGTTAAGCAGTGCTTACTCTAAATCAGAGACTTCTGAAGTTTCCCATGCTCTGCCAGTGAGCAGGTGCACGAGAAGCTGGGAGGGAGCAAAGCCAGGACAGCTGATCCAAACTAGCCAGCGGGTTATTCCATACCATAGCACATCATTCTCAGTATTTAAGCTGGAGGGGTTTACTGGGACTTGTCAATGGCAGCTCAGGGACTGCCTGGGAATTGGTGTGGAGGTGCTGCACAATTGTATTGTGCATCACTTGGCGAAGAGGTTCACTTTGGGTTTTATTTCTCTCTCCTTCTCACTCTTTTTCATTACAATTATTAAATTGTTCTCATCTCAACCCACAAGTTTCACCTTTTCCTCACTTCTCCACCCTACCCCACAAAGGGTAGAGGGGTAGGGAGTGAGCAAGCGGCTGCATGGTACTTAGTTGCTGGCTGGGGTTAAACCATGATGTAGAGATATGAGGGTACTTATGGGTTAATGACCTGTAAAACAAAGTAGTCTTTGCCTTGTTCTCATAGAGAATCTGTCTTCAAACAAGAGGTCTTCTACACATCAGTCCCTGATTTTTATTTAAAGCTAGAGTTAATGTTACTTTCTTCCTCTTATCTTCTATAAGAAAGTGCTAAGACCATACCCTGTTACCAGTCATCAGCTAGGGGATTTTAGGTTAAAGGAAATTGAGCAGGCATAGTCCTGAAAAACACTGACTTGTTTTGTGTTCTGATCTAACAAAGTAAAGATTTCTTGCACGTTTCAATGGGTTGGCAAACAAAGTATGTCTGCAAATTGGAAACCTTAGGTAGTAAAAAATTTAGACACCTCATCCTGTAATCTCTCCTGTTAGCCAATTTTTTCTGTGTGTCTACCAGGTACTCATACATACACATGCAGACACAAATATATTTTGAAGGTGCAATTGCAAACCAAATATACATGCTTTCCATTGCTTCATCTCATTATCCTTCAAATTAATTTTGTATTTTTTTGTTCAGTTATGTTACTGGTTGTCACTCAGTTTGTCTCTTATAAAATAGCGATATCTCAGTGAAGGCTTGCTCACCACCCTTCATTCAGATTAAACAGAAGGAGGAATTAAATCTCTCTTAAAGTGCCAATTAAATGCTGAAACAGTGGGCTGCCACCATCCACAGCAAGGAGCCACTTGCAAAGGCTATTCAGAAGCTTAGCCGTGAAAGAAAAAATGCTAACTGGAAAACCAAAGGCAAACATGAGATCCCCATGGTTTGAGTGGTTGCAGCTGTGTGAGGAAAGCAGCAGGACAACAGGCAGGCAGTGAGTGGGGTGTGTTGCATGGACCTGGGAGAAAGCCAGACAGTACATTTTCCATTGGCCAAGACAGTTACACGCAAGGCAAATCTGGGAATCTTAACATGCAAGATGCCCTCCCTGTTTTTTCCCAACATACTGGGAGACAGGCGAGATGATTAAACAAACAAACCTATTTCCATGAAACATTGGAATCATAAAGCAAATTATTTTTTTCCTGGCAATCAATTAAAAAGGCTCCATGTACTGGCTAATTGCTCAAGCTGGAAAAGCTGGTGGTTTATGTTTTTTAGTATCACTAGCAGTGAAGTCAGTGGAGTAAGAATAAAACTTGCTACTTCAGTTTTTGTTTTGGAAGAGTTGACAAACAGAGCCTCTGCAGTGCCTTTTAATAGCATAGGTGGGAATGTATAACGAATTTTTTTTAAAAGTGAAAGACATAGAAAATATTTGCTTGTTGCAATGACTACCATTATTGTGCAAATTGGAACAAAATGCTTATATTATTTATCTTTGTAGTTAGTTATATGGTTAGATTTTATATTGATAATGATGTAATTTATAGTTTCTCACATTCTCCCACAATTCTTCTATATATTTCTTTGAAGTCTTGTGAAATAATTCCTGAATCCACCAGAAACTAATGTCTGCCAAACCTACTGTCATCATCAGTGTGAGAATGTGGGACTTGATTTAGCTCAAATTCTGCTTTCAGTCAGAGGCCCTCTTTCACTTGCTTTAGCAGATTTTTTGGAGAAGTTGATATGGTCTGCTCTTTAACTACTTTCTTGATTCTATTTTAATTTGTCTAACGGAAAGTAACTGGAAAAAAAACCAAACCAAAACCTACACGTGCCTGATGAGCCTCCAATGTGTTCTTGTTTGTGAATGTGACCATACCCTCAGTTTAAGGAGTAAGACCATTTACCCAATACCTTGCTAATTTACCCTGGGGAATTTATTAACAAGGTAGAATTGGGGTTTGAGCTGACCAACACATCATTATTTACAATAGGTGCAGGTAGTTTACTAATTTCCATGAGCTCTTCTGGGACTGGAAAACTATTTGTCCAAAGCTGATCCATGTTTTTCTGTGATGCTTTCACACGTTGATGACTGGAATCAGTTGATACTATAAATGTTCTGCATTTCAGGCAATTATGTGTGCATGCAGTATTATCTTGAAAGGTTTAATAGGAATTAAGTTGTCATCAATCTAAGAAATAATTGCATATAATGAAAGAAGATGAGAAACATAGGAAAAGAGTAACAAACTGCTGATAAAATGTAGATTCAGGATCCTGACATACTGCATTAAAATAATTTGTACTCGGTTTGATTTTGATGTGAAGAATTGTGAAAAATCATTGTATTAGCTTCCAAATCCTTCTTTTTTTCAATAACAACAACAAAAATGAATGACAACCAGTCATTTTCTTACAAGAAAAACATTGGTGTATGTTACAGAATTCTTTATTTTCACCAGATTTTTCTATCACCACTTTGGCAACCCTGCTGATGGGTAGTTTATTCATATACCTTTACTGCAGCACTGAAGTGGTTTGATGCAGAATACCACAACTGATTCATGTAATGACCAGCTCCTGCCATAGGAACAAAGTTATGTAGTCACTTTTCACAAGCTTATATATGAGCAGCTGTTATTACATATTTTCACAGAAAACTTCAGAACTAAATCAAAAGGGTTTTTGTCATTTATAAAGGAAGTATATTAATAGACCTCTTTCTCAGTTCTTAGTTTATCCTTCCAAAAGCTAGCACTTCCAAGCAGTAGATCAGCATAAGATAAATGCTGAATGATTTTCTAGAGTTACAAGCACAATGTCAAGCCCAGCTTAGATGAAATGCAATAGTACTATTCAATGTAACCTGCGTCTCCTCCCCACGTCCCTTCTGTTTTTCCTGTTATTCTGATGAAAAGCCTAACTGCATCTCCCTCCAACAATTGGCTGAAATCACATTTTTCCCTCTCTCTTCTGAAGAGCATGCAGTTCAGGCTGAGTTGAAAGGCAGGTAAAGAGCCATGGACCTCTTGCAGAGCATGCCCAGCTACTGCTTCTTGGGTATGATACAGGCTCCAGGTCAAGTGCCTCTGCTCATCTCAGGTGCAGCAAGCACCACAGAAAAAGGTACACAGACACAGGAGGCCCTGAAGCAATGTGGTATTCCCATAGTGAAAGGATAATTTTTTTCCTCATATCTTTTCTTAGCACAAGTCTTGTAAATCCAACATTTGGTCTTTAGGTCTTGCCAAAAATATTAAAGCAGAATAGGCCAACTTAAACTTTTTCAGGGAGACCTGATCTCATGTTGTCTAGTCTCAGAGCCGTTTCAGTGCAAGCCAGCTCTGAAAACAAAATCATATGAGGCAAAGTGGAGGGCTCAGAACAAAAAAAGCTTATTTCTTTAGTAGTGCATACCTTGTGTGTAGCAGTGTGTAAATACAACCCTGCTGACATAATTGATTGTATCTAGCCAGACTTCAGTTCAAGATTATGGTTGTTTTTTTTCATAATTTTAACATTGTAAGTATGTATGTGTCATGCCAGATATACATTTTTTGACTAAGTAGTTTGGTTACATTTTGTTATTGGAAAATTATGAAATAGAGTTAGATAAGTACAAAAACAAAACAAACAAACAAAACATTAAAAAAAAAAAAAAGAAAACCCGTAAGAGTTCAGGGTTTCAAGATGAGTTCACAGCTCTGTTAATGTGTTCATTTAAACTGGGTATATTATCCTACTTTATGATTTGGGCATGTCCAGTAACACTGTGGCAGAATTCATAGAAAAAACATGACGTATGGCTCAAAAGTCTTGATACATATTCATTAAATATATGTCATGTTTATTCAAAAGCCTTACACAATATTTCTACAAAATATTGATGTATTTTTTACTATATCACCATACTTAATACTAATTTTTGTATCTCAGAATAGGAACTTAAACTAGCTTAAAATACTAATGGTTTTGATGTACTTCAAATGAAAAATATCAGAATTAATTCCTCAAAGTTTGCACAGATTTAGAACCAAATAAGTGGTGAAGAATTGTATATTTGTTTAAAATCTTGTGCGAGAACGATGAACAGTAATTCATACTTTTATCTCTGAAAACAAGAAATTTACATTTCAGGAAAATGTATATGTATAAATTGATTTTGTTTTATTTAATTTAATTTTACATCCCAAATGTAAGGACAAAATTAAAAATTACTAATGGAAGGGATTGTGCCTGTTAGATTTATTCCAACACAACTTAGTACCTGCAATAATTGGGGGTTTATAATTATCTCCAATATAACTTAATATTACTGCAATATAACCAGCAAACTGTCTTACACTGTGACCTCTAAGCAGTGATAGTCCCTCTGTGTGCTCCACACATCCTCGAAAAGTGATGAGCTGTCCTGTTCTTGCACATTCATTCAGGGTTACCTTGGCAACCACTTGATAAGATGGTGCCATAATGTCTGTCCAGCTTTTCTTGCTATAGCATGAGTTTATACAGACAATTTCAAAAGATGGTTTTCTCCCCTAGGGCCTTTAGACTCAGTATAGATTTCTTCCTATCTTAATAACAAACATGCTACTTTACTTGCCAACGATCCTATGTTTTTTATGGCACTGCTTCCCATGTGTGTATGCAGCCATAGACTCAACTGCTCTGTATTCTACTAAACACTTCTACTAAATACGTACTTTTAACCCAGGTTTCTCGAATTTATGTGGCCATACTTACTATGGACAGGCTTGTCTCCATTCTAATTCTGCTTGCCCCTAATGTTTAACGATGTGACAGATGTAACTAAACTTTAAGAAAGACAGGGATGTCAAAGGTATTAATTTATTTTATATTAATTTGGTATAATAATATTATTAAATAATAACATTTAATATTAATCCACTGACATACAGAAGACAGATTTCAAAGTTTCTGGGTTTTGACACAGTTTCTGAAACTGGGCAGCTGAAGAGAGGAGAGAGACTTTATTATTGCCATCAGTGAGAGGAAGAATCCTCTCTGAGCTCAAATAAAAGCATACACGAGAGACAGGTCATGGATCCTGGAACACCCAGAAACGTAACTCATCATTGTACCCTGTCAGACGCCAGATAATCCATTTTGAGATTTTCCTTCTTTGAGGTTTCTGTGATTGCTGATGAAGGTCCAAGTCACACTGCAGGTGTAGTAGAACAAAAGTCCATTGTCAGACACAGAAGACGTTCTCTGAAAAAAGTCCCAACTGTGCTGCTTCCATTTTTGTATCAGTTTATTGTTTAAAATACTTCGATATCCACAGAGGTTAAAACCTTGAGAACTAAAGTGTTCTAGTGCTGAACAGCCCATTGCAGACCTGCCTGATCAGCCAGGCAGATCCCAGAGTAATCTTCAGAGATGATATCCAGTAGCTGTATGAGTGAGATCTGTCATAGCTGCTTCACTTCTCAGAGAAAATGGGATTATTTAGGGTGGTTGTGAGAGGAAACTTAGAAAAGGATCTGTATGGGAGAAAGTAAAACGTCACTTGCTTCCCATAGACAGTAAGTTATTTGCAGTGACTGTTTTTTGTGAACTGTTCTTCCCAGTAACTGATCAGCCATATAATTTCTAAAGTAAATTATTTTATTCATATTATTTTTAAGTATTTTCATTGTAGTTAATACTTCTTGTGACCTGCATTAATTGCTCTTCCTATTATGTCGTCTCAAGTACCACTTACACCGTTTCATTTCTCCTACCTTATAAAAAGGAAAGGAAAAAAAAAAAAAAGACACTTGTTTCATGTGAACTGTGGGCATAAAAGCAGGTATCACAGTAACAAATTCTGATGCATCTTGAACATTTGATCTAGCATGTAATTACCAACTCTAATATGTAAGCAATGTACACTGAGGTCAGTTTGTCAGGACTGAAAGCATTGGGTGATAGGTCTAGGACACCAGACTATGAAGATCCAGCTCAAGAAGTGAAGGAAGAAAGAAATAGTCTCTTTCTCCTCATTCATTTGTTGGTTAGAAAAGACTGATAACTATGTTGCAGTGAAACTTATAGAACAGTAGCATTAAAATCTCGTGTTGCTGTTTTGAGTTGCTAGTCTGTTAAATTCATATAAATGTGCTTGGAGTTTTGTTGTTCTCAAGGTATCTTGATTCTCGCTTTAAAGTCAGAATAAGACAGTTATATTTTTAGTTGTTTATTTTTTATACAGAAAGAGAGTAAGGTCATATCTGTTTTGCATGACAGAGCATAATAAAAAAATATTGAACCAACTCTAATAGGACCTTTCATAGTCAATTGTAACTTTGCATTCATAATGTCATAATTCATTTAGGTCATATAACAGCTTGAATGGGCATTATGTCACAAATGGTACAGTTTTCCTTCTTAATTATTGCTACTCTATATGTGGTAGTCAGTCTTTTTTAGCACATATGTGTTCACTACTCTTCCTATTTCTTTTTGGCATTTTCATTTATATTTTTTCTTTTTACTAATGACATGGTAAGCTAATTTTCAGCTTCCTTTCAACAACAAATAAAACTCCAGGATGTATTTTTTTTTATTTTTATGCCTCAGTAATCATTTGACAAGTTGTAAAGTGGGAGTTGAGAACTGCTGAGGCTGACAAATCCTACTGTAAAATTAAATGTGTAAGAAACTTTACTGTGTGGTTTGTTGAGAGAAGGTTGCTCGAGTACTTAAAATAAACTAGGTAATTCACCCACTCAAGTACATTAATATGGTGACCTAAGGAGGCACTCTTTTCTCTATGCTGAAATAAAGGATTAGTTTTAGGACAAGGACTGGAAGAACTAAGCCTAGATTAAAGATTTCAGTAGCCTGAACAAAAGGCACATTCGAGCTTGAATTTAATATTTTAACCTGGGGAGATATTCTAAATAAATTCAAAACTTTATGGGACGTGCAATTTATCACAGACTGTTTCTGAAGGTGCTACAAAACCAAGACTGCTAGGTTGGTTTTTTTTGTTTTTTTTGGGGGATTTTTTTATTTCAGACCAGGCTCAATGTACAGCAGACTCTGTTCCATTGCACAGACACGTTCTACCTTCACTTTCTGAGGTGTCTCAGGCAATCTAAAGTTAAAAGAAAAACAGACTTCCAAAGTCAATGCTGCTAGTTCCTTACCAAAAAAAAAGTATTCCAGTTGCCCATTCTTTCCACAGGTATTATTAGCATTTCTAAGTTGTTTTTAAACAGCTAAAGAAAATGTGTCAGGCTCTACTTATATAGCTTTAAACATGCAAACTGGAATCAGCAGCAGCATCAATTTTAATAAAAAATAATATACTCATGCAAGAAGGTGGATTAGTGAAGTTCTAAGACTCTTTCCAACCTTGCTCTTCTGTGATTCTATGAATTTGAGAAAACCTGACAAATCTAAAAGCCTTTGGGCTTTAATAGATGAAGATAAAAAGTAGATATGAAATGCTTTCAGATCTGTCTAGATTAAGAGATTTGCCATGAAAAATGAAGTAATTATTATCTACTGTTTACAGTAAGCATACAAATTTGTAGATCTCTGCAGCAAAATCAGCAACCTCTAAGCTTCTGCATACTACACAGAATTTCCCTTTTAATAAGAAAGATGTTTACTGCTGTTAATATCCTCTTGAAATATTTTACAGTATTCTTTGTTACCATAACCAAAGGAAATCCCCAGTCAAACATTCTGATCTGCTTGTTGGGGGTTTGCAATTTTATCTACAAAGGCCCACATGAACTATTTTGTTTTAATCATTCCAGTTTACTTCCAACAACTGGAAATTTACCAGTCTTTTAACTAAAGAATTATTCACCACACAGAGCTGTAAAAGGAAAGAAACTTTAGTTTGAAAAAAAAGTTAGTATTTTATCAAGAGATGGAAATGCTTTTAAAATTAATTTAACAGTTTAAAAAAATTAAAGGGACACTTTAGCTTTGTTAAAGTAAGACCTATGTTAAAATATAAGTTATTTTCTAGTAGAAGTAAGAAGATAGTTGAGGAGCAAACATGACTCTTTCTGTTAGCAAGTCTAGTGAGATATTCACTGACAGGTGAATGCCTTCATCTTCTTTTGTATTTCTTATATCTGAAACATCTTCAGCATTGCTTTCCATGCAGAACCCAGAGCTCCTTCCTTTATAGAGTCTGATGGAGCTAATCTGTATGTTAGTCCATACAGAGCAAGTGTATATAGATATCAGAATAAGACCTTTGAAAAGTTAGTTACTTGTCAACCTAAATGACAGGTATAACCTGGAAAAGGAAGAATTAGTCCCTGCACTTTGGTTTGTTTACCCCAGAGTTCCCGTGTATTCAAAATTACTCTTCAATTTTCTTATAAAGACACAGATTTGTTCTGCATAATTTCCAGGTCAGCTCCCCTCCCTTCCTAAGCAGAGCAGCAGTCAGAGAGGTTGTTGCTACTCATGGAAAATTTTAATGTTTTGAAATTTCCAGACTGCCTCCAGTATATTTTAGTTTTGTGCTCCCACATTGGTTTGAATTGTAATCCTGAACCCCAGAGAATCTATTGTGCATCTGTAAAGCTTTTCGTTACAGAGCAGCCAGTCTGGCCAACTACCTAGTTTAGTAGATGTAAACTGAGATGCTTCATCACCCCATCTGTGCCAATAAGCTGGCAGAAGCTCAAGGACTTTCAGGACTGTAGTCTTCAGATTTCTGTGGAATCAGAATTGGCAAAACTTACTGTCATAGTTAAATGCTTTCAGTTTGCCAAACTGCCAATTCCAAAATTACCCTCTCAATCATTTGTTAAATTTTAGCTTCTCATCCTTCCCTGTCAAAGTTCATCTCATTAAACTAAGTTCTATGTGAATTGCATTATTGCTTAGCTATCATGAAGGAAAGATTTAGCTTTTCTATGCTTATCTATGTGTGATTTTTCAAAAGTTGGATGCAGATGCAGAAGTATGTAAAGAGAAAGCAGAGGCTGTATGCATGCAATTTACCTCCTCCAGAGTAAGGACTAATAAGGACTAGGAGGAATTCAGCATATGAGTATCTGGAACCAGAGTTCTTGCTTGGTAAGTTAATAAATTTCAATTTTTTAGAGGGGTGAAAGCCAGCAACACGCTCTCTAAATGATAGAAGTTAGTATGATTTACATTTCCTTTCAAAGTGAGGTCCTGGGATAGCTCATGAATGATATACAGCCCATAAGATCTAAGAGTAACTCTTTGCAGTATTCTTCCACAAAAGCTATCAATAAAATGGACTGTATTTGGAATACAATAACAGAATAATTTTAATAATTTAATATAAATTAAGGTTAAAATCCAGATTGTTTTACTTAATTTAAAACTTGGGAAACCCATGTTCCTTAGATGTAATTAGGTGACAGTATCACAAGATTAAAGGACAAAATATTTCCTCTCCCTCTCTAAATCAATAAAAATAGGCACAAGAAAAAAAGCCAACACAACCTCAGAGTTATGGAGTTTTTCTTGTAAATAGTTTTCAATATCCATCATTTCTAGTAACCACTATACAAATAGCAAGGCACAACTACCTGGTGGCTATTATTACTTAGAATCAAGTACATCCCCTTCTGTCTGTCCTTGACATTTTACTTCAGCTAACTTCTTTATTTACCTCTGCTGCTTTTGTAATTTTCAAGCTCTGGCAAAAATCTGTGGAGTGTATTCTATCATTGTCCTTTTGTCAAGCAGTACCTTGTATTTTGGCCTTTTAGAGACAACTTTCAGAGAAGTAGTAACATGGAGCTCTATTGAGCTTGTTTATTTATAAAATGTATGCCCCTGAGTGGCTCCACGGTATGTCACAAAGACACAGGAAAACCCCTTCTTTCAAAAGTCTCAGCTCAAACACCAAGAAGCAACAAACCTCTGAAAACTATCGCTAATTAAAACTTCATGGAAGTAAGGCATTTCTTCCTTCTTTTGCCAGAATGCACAGCAAGAAACTGTCACACAAGTAAAAACCAGTGTTTCTTCAGCCAATGTACACTGTTTACATTAATTAAAGAAAAATAAATGTAAAAACGTATCACATTTCCATCTGATGATTCTCACAAGAAAAATATTTTCTCACAACACACACTTAATTTATATGTCAAGAAGCCTCAACCAAATAACATTACTAGAAGTATCAGTATAAGAATTCTAGAAGAAAGAACAATGAGCAGAATCTTACCACTCAGGCACATCACTGATGTGCAAAGAGATACTCAGTGGTTTGACTATGTGAAGAACTGAAGCCCTGTTTTACTAAAGGCATATAAAGATCTTTTGCCTATTGCATACAGAGAGTCTTCTGCTGTTAATGGGAATTAAATGGTCACTTCCAGACCTTTCAGATTTTGTTGTAAAACTGGATTTACTCAGGAGTAATATATATGTTGTAACTTTCCATCTTCACACACAAGCATACACAAAATAGTTTCCTTCTGCTGTGATTCTTGCTTTCCTTTGTCTCTTAATATTTCACCAACAAAACACTTTTGTCAATGTGCATGTTTCTGTCTGTATTCATAACAGAAACACTTAGTCTATCTATTTTTCACCTTATCATAAACTCTACATCTCATGTGCCCTCATTTCTCACTCCTTTTCCAGTACTAGATGGAGAATTTAAAGCAATACCAGACAAGCTCATAGCTGAAGCAGCTCCACAGGCGGTGCTATAAAAGTTGACTGTCAGGCACAGGGGTGCAGTCACCTGCCACCCATGGAGTTTGATTCACTCAGACCTTGGCACTCCCACACTGAACTGCAGTGATTTAATGACAAGAGGAAAGGTAAGGAAGATCAGGGTTCTTTGTATCCTTTACTTCTTCCTCACATATATCATGTGATCTCTGTAAACTTTAATATAGGGCCAATTTAATACATGGAAAGAAAAGAAAAGGAGAAAACAACAACAACAACAACAACAACAACAACAAAAACCAAAAAATCTCTCCTCTCTTTTTCTGTTAAATGAAAATATGATCTTCTGAATGGCTTAGAAACTCTAAGTATCAGAAGAATTGCTCATTTATCTACCTCTCTTTAAAACACAGGCCTCTTTTTGAGCCCACTGGAGTCAGTGGAAAGATTTATATTGAGTTCAATGGGGTTTGGATGAGTTTTTCTGAGAGCACTCAATTCATCTCACTTCTCTTATTAGCTCTCCATGTTGCTCTAGTATTACTGAAAATTCTCATCTACAAATTAAGAACAAGTCTTTAACACAGCAAATGAATTAATTTCAAAATTGTTTAGGGATTTTTTTAATTCAGTCTTTTATATATGAGATTGTTTATACTGGAACTCTTATTTTCTTTCACATAATCACCAAAAAAGCAAAACTGCCAGACTTTAACTCAGTTCCTGTAAGCATCTCTGCATGCAAGAAAATGTGAAAAGAAAATTTCCAGTCCTGTGCAAGAAAGCTCTTTGAGGAGGTAGTTTACTTCACCACACAATTGTTTTAAACAGAAAATTCAAGACCTTAAACTGATTTATTGATTGTTATCAATATTTGTCTTAGTAATTATTTTTAAATCTAGCCTTTAAGACATGTAGCTTATTCTCAGCTAAAATGACCTCTTTTTGCTCCTTTATGAGACTATTTAATGGCATAGTAGAACTGCAGCCATTCTCTGCTGGCTGTTGCCCTGGAGCAGTAACAACCTGCTGCTCCCTCCCCAAAATGAAATGACCAAGATGCACTTTCACCATCTGTTTATTTGTCATCACTTATATGATCTCATTACCATCCTAACAAACACCTGAGAATATATCTGGGTTGTTTGTCCTCACAGGACTCACATGAGTCAGAGGAGGTACCACTCCAGAGACCCTGAGAATCATACTCAAGCCCAATTTGGTCTCACTCAGAAATCCCATTCCAGAACCTGCAGTGCTTCCTGCACTTTAGAATAATGTCTGCATTCCTCTTCTTAAATTAGGTGGCATGTAGTCTAACGAAGAGGGAGAGACGGCAAGCTAGGAAGCAGAAATTAAGGTAATTCAGGATGCACCATGAACAACACAGGACAAGTTAAGACAATCACACTTGCCAAAAGTGTCAGGAAGCAGCAAGGTTCAAGCTAAAGGTGTTGTCCTCAGGGCTAAAGGAAGTGTAGATGATAAAATCAAATAGGAATCTAGGACCTCAGTGTTTACCTAAAATCTGGAAACTGTATGTCAAACAGTTAAATGTAAACCTGGGACTCGTGTATGTTGCAGTACAGAAGCCATAAAGTACAGTGCTCAGGTATAGAGGCTGATCCTACCTTTTCATGACTGTGTTACAGAAGGAAATTCTGCTGTATCCATTTTTATTTCAAATTTTTTACATTTTATTTTATTATTTCTATAGAAGACCTCAGGCAACTATTTCTATGTTCAGTTCCAATGACCAATATTTATTTTCCTGTTTACTTGGGATCCACCTGGATCTTAAAGAGACATACCTTTGATCCACTTATACAGTCATTAAGCTAAGAAGTCCTCACAGCAAGTTCCTAACTGTAAATTAATCTAGTTACCAGAGTGACCTCATATAACCATTGCTACACATCTCTTCTCAAACTTTACATTGTTGAAACTTCAGTGACTGTTCTTACCTTTGTGGTTAATCTCTCCATTATTCTAAGAAGAAATAAAATAATGTTTTATGGTTTTTATGGTGATTTGTTGGTTTTTTTTTTTTTTTAACAAAGCATAGCTGTTGGTTGAAATTTTATTTCTTAGTGCACTGTTGTTTCAAGAAATACATGATAAGGTTAAATTTTGTAGGGCTTACTAGGCCATTTGTTCTAAGCCAAGCTTTTGAAAAAGGAAAGGTTTCTTCTATAATGTTATGTATAGTCTAATATATAGTAATAGTAGGAGAACACCACTGATTTCTCCTGGCTGATCTCCGTCTGTTCATAGTGTAAAACATGTGGATGTGTAGTTCAATTAATCTGAGGTACTATATGAATCAGCTTAATGCCAGCTTTCTGAATGAAGGAAAAATAAAACTGTTAAAAAGATATAACATTTTTCCCCAGGGAGTTTGTTTGAGAGTTTTCTTAAAATGATGTAAAATTTTGTAAAACAGGTACATAGGAACATTAAAGGGAAAGATCATTTGGAGAAGAAGAAAGCAATTTTATCTCTGTCCTTTGAAGGTCTGAATTATGTAAAACCTTACAAACCTTTTTCCTACAAGTATGAATATACAGATTTAGTTCCAATAGAAGGCATTTACCTTTACCTCTTTGTACAACATTAAGCATTTGATTGCTATCTGTACCAGAAGCACAGTGGTAAACTGTAAAAGAAATGTGTTCTCTGAAAATTTCAAGCATCCTAGAAATTCCTCTTGCAGGGGCCTTGATGATTTTTGATTTAGAAGTACTGGAAGTAATTTCCTACACAAATTATTTCCTCAAAGTATTTTGATCTTTTTCGCTATATATTTGGTCCACAACAAAAGATTAGCACTTGCATCAGGATACAGTAACTTTTAAGCAAAATAGAAATGCACAGGCTTTTCTGATTTCAAGCATAAATATAAAAAAAGCCGAATAAAACCAAACACAGAGTAGCTTTCCTTCTTTAGAAAAATACAGAAAGGAATGAGGGACTCAAAAGGCTTTTCTATAGGATTGCAAGACATACCTTTGGAATCACACTAAATTGACATATATTCTTTCTTTTCCCCTTACCTAATAAGTAAGCAGCCTAACCTGAATAAAAATCCAGTAGTCCACATCTCGATTTGATTCAGCAGTCTCCCTTACTACTACTTGTCTACCTGACATCAATTAGTCTAGTGCTGGAATACCAAATCTGTCCATCTGTTCACATCTTGTTATCACTCCAATCTTATATAAATACATCTCTTGACCTACCAGAACAGGTAGCCTAAGATGGCTGTGGACCTCTCAGTCACATCCTCATTCATAACAATGCTGGAAAATCTCTTAAAAAACCCCTAACTCATGTCTTGTCCTTGACCTACTGTGCGCTCCTTTCTTACTCAAATCATATTAGCATTTACACCTTACACTTCAGAAAACTTATTTTCTCAGAAGTTGTTGCTGCCTGTAAGTGGGTTCAGAACAACTTTGATCCCAGTCTAAAAGACTTTGGTTTTATATACTCAGACCTTAAAAACAGAGTTCTAACCTCTTGAAAAGGCATCAAACATAATTTTCAACAAAATTATTAGGATTAAAAGGAAATTATTTACATACTATTAATAAGATGTCTGAAGTGGTTGCCAAAATATCTTTTTGTCCTCTGCATTATGTACTGACAACATATCTTCAGGCTAAATCAAGGAGCTTTTGATTCTACTCAAGGCGCCCATTAACATCAAAATAATTTTGTTCTTCACAGTCTCTCTAAACGTGCTAGCCTTTCTCAGAAAGACTCAGACGTGGGTTATTCTCCAGTATTGATAATTTTCCTTTTTCCCTTCCTCCCTGTATTCAATAAGAAACAAGCTTTCACTGTTTGTTCTCCTTGGCTGGGGCAAAAAAAGCACATCTCCAATTTCCATTGGTTTTCCCTACCAATCTTTAATCTCAGTGGCCCTGCTGGGTTTCAATGGATGGCTAAATTTCTCCCAGAATTAACTATCCATACAGGAAAAGACAATTTTGTGTGACTTGTATAATTTTAAAAAGCCTATAGAAACATTTGTCAACCAAATCTTCGGATTTTGGAATGAAACTTTTGGACTGAAGACAATTTTAGCATATAAGTTTTTTACCAATTTAACACCAGTAATGTTGCCTAGCCAGCTGAGCGAGTCCTGAGTGTAAAATCCTAGTGACTGACAGCATTTTTCATCATAATGAAAAAAAAATTATGCATGCATCTGTATTTTTCACAGGTGCATTTTGTACAGAATTTGCAGTGAATCACATTATTATTGTTATGTATAATGCATTTTTACTGAACTTTTTTTCTCACTGGTGCTAACATCAGAAAACTTTTGATGAACAATGAAACTCTTCTGATTTGATTCTATTCTAGAAAGAAAATGGAAAAAACCCCCACTGTATTCTTCTTTCATGTAAACAGAGCTATAAAGCAACACAAAAATAATCTCCAACCAGCTAAATTACAGTAGAATTCTGTATATTAGATGCTTTAAAGAATGTCAGTGTTTCAATATACATTCTTTATCTTTAAATTTCTGTTGATAAATGGAGTGTAAAGTCTTGCAAGTCAGGCATTTTTGTAAGTTAAAAGTGATTGTGTACACCTTGAGTCTTCTTAGCCAACATGCACATACCAATATAAAGTATTTTATTTAAGCAAACACCTTTTACTATTTCTCTATTCTAAATGCGTTCCTGGTAGAAAAAATGCATAATTGTTTGACAAGAGAAACAAATATTCCTACCTACAGCACAGAGCTCTGTCTACATGAAATTCCCTGAAGGTCTTTTAGTGTTGCTTCCACTGAAGAAGCAGGGCTAAGAGATAAAAGGGTCATTAATTGTCACCACATAGTTTCCATCAGACTCAGTCAAAATTATGTCAAGATTTGAAGGATTCGTGATAACATTTGTTTATTTTCTTGTTTGTTTTTTCCCATGTAAAGTGAAATTTAGTAATAAAGGGCATATACTGAGCTATTCTAATTGCTTCCTCTGTGCATAGAATATAGTAATTACTGTGTCCAAACTGTTCTGTGTCTAAAATGAGCCCTGGGGAGGAATGTAGATGGTTGAGGATGGAATATAGACTACTTCTTTGTTGTGTGCAATCAGTAGGAGTAGGGTTGGTTTTATTGATATGCATTTACAAAAACACACATATCTGTGTAGTATCATCAGTGAACATTTAGAAGCATTTCTGTGCTAACTTAAGGAGCTCAAAAAGAAACCTTTTGTTATATATCAATTCTTTAAATTCAACCGGTTAATTTATATTATAAAATTGCAATTACAATCTAAAAAGAACAAAACCATAATTTAAAAAACAAAGTTATCATTTTCTGACCAGCTGTATTCTAAAGATTTAATTTTCAAAGGTGAATCATTCACAAATTAACATCTAAGATCTTTTTGACAATATACCGTAACAGTTCTGCACTGCCATAAGTCATGTAGAAATGGAAAGAGATAAGCAAATGACTCTGACCAACAGCTGGAACAGAAAGATTAAAAATGATCATTGTGTATAAATTTCACATGGAGTGGAGATCTTGCTGCAACAAATCTGCACTTGTGAACTGGTGCATTCTGCTTATATCTAGTCCCAGAGACACTTTCAGTGCAAACTAGAGCTGCTTATCTCTTTGGAAATGTTTCTCATTTTATTACAAATATCTTCTGGAGTCTGAGGTGCTTTGTGATTAATTCTGAGGGATAATACATAATTTTTGTATTTTTGTCATTTGTCATTTTTCATCTCTGGGAATTGTCCTTATCATTTGGTTCTTACCTGTTTTAAAGGTTACTTCTCTTTTTGTCTCTTAATCTATAACTAAAAATGGTTTCTGAATGTTCAAATAGAATCTTCTGATGTTACATGTTATTAGGGAAGAGCTTGGACAAAAAGCAAGTACTTTTTGTTCATCATGAAAGAAAGGGGTTTTATGAACTTCCTATATGTCACAGAGACTGTCTTTCCCTAGGACTTCACTAGGTATAATAGATTGAAAAAGCTGGAAAAGCACTGATCATTTATGCTCAAACTTCAGCTGTATGGTTCTATTTAAGTCTTCAAAAATTAATTTTTTAGGAGAAGGTCTATGATAGGCAGAGACAGATTGAAAGGTATAGTCATATATTCTTTACAGTACTCATATAACGTATTTGCTGTAAGTCATGGGAAATCTTCCTACACATTCTTGCAGTATGTATTTATGAGTGTGAAAGGCAAAGAATGAAAGCTTATAGCTGCCAAGTTCAGAAGCTCAGCACATCATGCAATGGTATTTGAATCGGCTGCTTCAAATGGTTGAAATAATAAACCAGAACAGGAAGCAGTGGTTTCTTCATCAGCATGGTATATTAAGTCATATAACAAAAGTGATTACATTTTGGGCATTTTCAATACTGTCCATTCTATATTTCTCTACATATGATACACTGTATATAGACACAGTTTTTGATGTCTTTCTGTCTCCTATGAACAACATTATATACCTGTATGATATGCATATATCTATGTATAAATATTGTATATATAAGCTTATTAACAACAGCATTTTTTTTCCTCCACTTATTTTGCATACCACCCTTTTCTAAAGACAGAATACTCTAATACTCTGTTCTCACCTTGTTCATTTATTCTTTGCCTATTTCTGCTGTCACTTCAAATTCCACATGGTCTTAAAAGCTTGCTTTAGAGTGTCTCTTCATCCTACCAAGACTGGTTTGAAGTTTCAGCTCCAAAGTGACATTTTTCATCTGCCATCTGTGGTCTTCTATCATCTGGGGCAACTCCTCAGTTTTATCCTGTTCCTGAAAGCCCTGTGTGATGATAATCTAGGGAGGGAATCAGCCACAGATTGACACCTACATTCAGATGAATGCAGGTGGGTGTCTACATGTGTAAAATTAATTTGGAATTATAAACTGTTAACATCAAGTCAACACTAAATACGGAGTCGGGAGGGCTATTCTGTTAATGAACCACTACTTCAGGACAATGTGAACAACTGCATGGGCTCCAGTGATTGTATTCCTTATGACCTTTCCTTAGTTGTTCTACTGGTCAAGCACCACATGGAATGTCCCTAGTATCCTGGGTGGCTTTTCTACAGGAGACCATTAGGGATCCTCAAAGGTTTTATGACATCTCTGCCAGCTCTGTGTATTTATCATAATGATAAATTGCCTCAAATGGTATCAGACACCTATGTTTAGGCAACTGAATCAGGATCTCAGGGATGTTAAAGAGAGTTTAGAAGTCTTTTAAACTTGCGGACACTGACAAGTAAACTTTTTAGGTATTTTACTCTAGAGCTCTCTTGTTCTTTCATGCACATTTACTAGGAGGTCCAGATTATTCTTAACTTTCAAAACCTACTAACAAATGCCTTGATTTCCTAGCGTGTTAAAATTCTCCTGATTTTCATCAGAAAAGAGAACAGTAATAGAAAAAAAAAGAGGAGAGATAGACACTTTTCAACCTTGGCACAAGAGACCGGAAAACAGATACAATTGCATGTTGGATTGTTAGATAAAGCACATCCTCTCAAGATGGAGAAAACCAGAGAAAAGTCTGCTGGGAAGCTCTGAACAAAAGAAATTTGGAAGGATTGTTCATAAGGGAAAAAAGAAACTGAGAAGTAGTTAAAATTTAAGCAAATTATGGCTTCTGAAAAAAATAATAATAAAAAAAAAACAAAACAAAAATTAAATGTATTTCTGAAAGCTTTTGGACATTATTTCTTCTCAATATCTTCAATTTCTTTATTGCTGGTATATTTGAAAATTTATTGATAGAATTTAAAAGGAAGGTCCAAATAGTTTTAAATATGTGAAAAGTGTTCAAAAGTTATTTGAAGCAGTTCAAAAATGTAATAATTATTCTCTATATACCTATACAATATTCTAGAAAACTCTTTCTATGAATGTTTACCCCACAGGAAAAATGGGGTAGGTTTCCCAAATATCTTTACAGGAAAGATCACTCTATATTCTGTAGAGCTTTGTGGAGAATAAAACAGCAGATGGATCTTCATTTCTTAGGTATTTCCTATTCACTCTCCATTTACATCTTGTACCTTTCATCCGTTATAGCTCTGGTCTACCAAAACAAGTTTGGAAACAACCTAGTTCATCTAAATACCAGGTCTCTCTACGTAATAAATAGATAATCTGAATCATTCTTGAGACAGTATAATATTGCCTGACTCTCTGTATAGCTCTTCACTGGGCACAGTACTGAGGAACATAATTTTTATTGTAGCCTGGGTGAGGATAGCTTGCTGTTCAGGGGGAAAGCACTCCAGGACTCCCAAGCCACTCTGCTTCAGGGCAAGACACCACAAGAGCTGTTCCTTCCAAAGAAGTCCAAACCTTACAGTCCCCATGTCAGTCTCACGGCCCACCTTCTGAAGAAGCATCAAATTGTTTATTTTTGCTCCCAATTAGAACAAAACAAAATTTCAAAGTTGTGGAAATAAAATTCCTTTCTCTACATGCCTCCCTATTAGCAATAAATGTTGACTGACCTTTATATATCCCCCCAGGAAAGCAGTGAAATTCCCGTTAGTCATACAGGTTACAATTGCCAAATCTTCACTTTTTTCCTCTCTTTCAGTGTAATTTTGCCTGTCTAATAGTGAATTCTTTTGGACAGACACCCAATGCTACACAGTTTTGAAGATATTTATTTGCTATGTGATATAAAGACCCATAGATTAACAAATACCATTGAATATCCTCCTATTGTTCTGCCTTAATGGTTTTCTTTCTTTGAGAGATTGTCTCTCACACATAGAGAGCAAAATGAAATTTTTTTAATGCACAGGATAATTCCATTCCATGTATGCTACAGATACATTATCAAGTGTCAATTACATAACTCCTGTAGTCTTTTTGTTGAAGTACATAGAAATGCTTGGAGTATGTGTTGCTGACAAAAACCCCCTTCAAATACGTACACATATATATATTTCATATATAATAACAGCCAAATGGGATTAAAAAGGAACAGTTCAGCAGTAAGACAGCAATGATCAATAGCCTAGTGTTAAATACTGAGAAGTTCTCTCCTGTAAGAGAAATAGCATTCACTTTTTTCCCTCATAGGTGCAAAATTACCAAATGTCCCCCTGGGCCATCTCTTCCATCATTCGTCTCACGATTTTCATTTCTCTTTAATGTGAAGGGCTAGGGGAGGAAGGGAAGCTACAAAAATAATGTCCAACTAAACAAGATATAGTTAAATTGAGGGCATTCCGAGGTGAAATACAAAATATTTAAAGCAGAAACTGATCTAATTTCTTCCTCTACCATTGACTTAGTGTGTAATCATGAGTAAATCATTCTACTAGTCCTTCAACATTATTGTAACATTTTCTTAAAGAAAATGCAACCTTACTTTCACAAAACTGAGAGCTTTGGAAAATGTTGTAAACAACTACCAAAATAAGAGACAACTGCATGCAATATGAATTAATACATTAATATAACATCATATTAATAGTAAGATTATATATATAAGTGCATGTGTATGTATATATAAACAAATATACAGATTCTCTGAGTCATGCACAGAATTATTTAATGTTCAGTTCTAGAACTGGCAGAAATATCCTGATGGTATATGGTGCAAGAGTAATGCTATGATTAAAGACATTGTCTTTCCAGCTGGTGCACTACAAAACCGATGAATCTTTCTTCAGACTAAAATCAGTGACAGTTTTGCCCCTTTCTTATCTGGAAGCAGAGACTTTTTTTCTGTACTTGATTCCATGTACAAGCATTGTAAAAATTTATAAGCTTGTCCATAGTAACTTCATACATGTCCTTTGATTTGTGTCAGTCATTTTGATTTTGAAGATCTTGTCAGACCTCATAAACCTAAGATTCTCTTCTCACTATGAAGAGAATTTAAAAAAACTCATGCTCTCCCCATAGCTTTGCTAAATTTAAGGTAGCAGAGTCATTTCCTTACAACTACTAACTAGCAGTTATCAATAATTTTTGCTGCTGTTATTCAGTTAAGCAGAACTTTTTTAGCAATGGTTCTCAAGACATTTTTACATCTATTCAACCAAAAGCTCTGATTAAGTAGTTAACTAAATAAAAATCTCAGGTGAGTGTACAAGCTCCCCAAGCCACAAATGTCATTTATTAGCTTCCCTTTTTTGAGGCCTTTTCTCCTTTTCTTGTCATCTTTCAACCCTAGAGCTATACTAAGGTGATTCTTGTGTTGCACATGAGTTCCATACTGGCAGTATGGCAACTTTTGGCCACTGCGGAAGTGATAAAACAAAGAAATATCAGTAATGCTGGATAGAGATGATTTTGAAAGCTTACTAAAGGCAGAAGGCTTTTAGTTCAACTGACCCAACTTGTAAATGGACATATGTACTCTATATTTTTCAAGAGGCATTTTAAAACCAAAAGAGCTCTGATAAGATCACAAATATATATATGTTGAACACAGTATCAGGATACCAATTATAAATATATTTCATAAAGCAATGCCAGTGTAGGTAAGGGTATATGAAACAGATGCATTTTCTAGTTCTTTCACAAACCAGTGTTTTAGCACATGCTCTTTAAGGAAAGTAGATGTAGTTAGTGGATACCTAGACTCTAACAGATTAAGCTAGGACCTTTTGTCAAAGTTACAATTAGCAAAATGGAATCAATACCTTATGGAAGGAATAAATTTAGAAAAAAAAACCCAAAAAAACAACAACACAACTGATACATTTAAAAAATAATCTTAAGAACCTACCTTATTCTAGAAGCCTTTGAAAATGTTAGCTATAACACCTGTGTCCACAACTTTGTTAAAAACACACATATGCATTCATTCACTGTAGTGCATTGACTATTTAGAGTCACAAATTTTAAGTCATCTGTTTTTTTTGAACTGATGTACAGATTTAAAAGAAAAAAAATGCCTAGACATCACCTGGAAAGGCAATGGTTTCTTTGAACTGTAAAGTAAAAAGCAAGTAATAACTGGAAGGTTATTTAAGCCTTTAGTAAGGCTAGCAAATATAATTTTCTGTTGTGTTTCCAAATGATTTTTCCTTATGCTTCTTTTTCCAAGTGAATTCTTCCATTTTCCTTCCTTTTCATCCAAGTCATAATGTGCATGTTCTCAGAATACTCACATCTTATTGTACTCCTTATCCAAAACTTTCCTAAGCTTTCTTTTCTAAGCACTAGTAGGTACGATGACTTCAAGAGAAGCAGAAATGTGTTCTGTTTCATCTTCACATTCTTAGAATTACTTCTTCATTTTTTTAGCTAGCATTTTCATCAACTTTTCTTCTCACCCATTTCACTATATTAGCAATTAGGGAGCATGCCTTTCTTCCATCGTGATCATGTCCTGTGACAAGATGTAGAATTCTGATGTTTGAAAAAACTATTTAGGAAAAGGGAAGAAGTATACAATATCAGAGAAAAGAAATGGGAGACTAGGTAAGTAAATAGGTCAGAAAAAAAAGTGTTTGACTGGAAGATAACAAAAGCAAGAAAAATGTAAGAAAATTTGGGGAGAGAGAGAAAAATTAAAATTGGAACATGGAAAAAACCAATGTTATAGAGGTAAAATAAAGGAGATGTTCTCAATTCTCAAAGGTATGAAACATTTAAAATTCCAAAGTACATAGGGGAGTAGGGGGAAAACCCCACAAAACTAGGGTATCTGGTAAAATATATCTGGTAAAATAATTGCTATTTAAAGTTTATGAAAATGTGACAGCAAGACTTGGAAACAGAATAACAAAGTATTTCACCAAATGCAGTGTGTAATACAGAAAACAGTCCATTCTGCACTGAAGTGTTTATGTAACCAGCTGTGTTAAAGAACAAAGAACAGATGAAGTAATAGTATACAAGGGTCACAATAACACAACTACATTAGTTTAGGAGTATGATGATACCTAACATAGGATTCTTTTTCTCTGATGTTTTCTTTCCATTCAGTATATGTCCATGACAGGTTGTATTTTCTTACGATTATGCTTCCCAAAGTTAAAATTATTTTTTTTAATACTGAATTTTTGGCTAGAATTAAATGCACTTTTGACAACGAAGTTTTCATATTGATTTTAAATGTTTGACAGATCTGTACTTTGAGATTCAAAAGCAAGAAAAACAAAGAAAGATTACTGTGGCTCAAATTCACTAAGGATTTGAAGAAAATTCAAATACCTGTATTGGAAGATGTAATCTTCAGAATCCTCTCCTAACTTCCTGAATTCTAAAAGGTAAAAGGCTTCTTTTTTAACAAGTCTTGAACACTCTGAGGGGCTCGGATGCTCTGAACATCCCACATTGGCAGTGTTTCTGCCTTTACCTGCTGCCACCTCGAGCATCTCCAGAGCCCTCAGAGAGCTCACCATCCACCCTCTGTCTAGCAGGCTGGCAAACGTGCTCAACAACCACATGCACTGGCAAAGGGAGAGCGACAGCTACCAGCAGGAGAACATTTCCCACAGAACTATCCCTCATTTTGTGCTGCCAGTCCTGGTGCTTCAAAATCTCCACAGAGATTTATTTAATACTTTGCAATATTTCTCTCTTCTGACCCTTCCTTCCTCCATCGCTAGTTAATCCTTCTGTGTTACAGAAGATCTAAGTTTCATCTTTAGCCTTCCCTTAGGAGAAAAACTATCAGCTCTATTTCTGCTAATAATGCTTATACTACTCCACAGGTGCCCAAAGTCTCTTTTTTTCCTCAGATGATCTTACTGACATATTTCTAGTTACATACAGAGCAACTGTTCTCATCTTGGACTTAGCTTACGTTGTTTCCATTTCAGTTCTGACAGAGGGCTTGCATGCCTGAAATCTTGCCTACTTTTTGCTATTTATCATGTTCAAGTTATACCAAGCTCATCTAACCTTCTCCCTATATATATCTAACTTAGCTTGTTTTCAAGCCTGTGACTACGGTAATACAAAAATACAGCTGTGGTTCTAGGGGGTACCTGCATTGCATACAGAGCTCTTTGGTGGACCAAGTTCTCAGAGCACCTGTATAAAGCTGCAGAGCTAACACCCAGCATGGCAGTCTTTGACCAAAAGTAAACCTGGCTGATTTTATTTTAAAAAGTTTAAAAAAAAACACGGAAAGAAAGGGAGGGAAAGGGAGGATCACCAAAATTAAATCAGTATGTAACTCTAGTTCTGAAATAAGAGTGTTTGAACACATACTTGCACTGAAGCAACTAAAGACTGAAGGCATGCACTTAAAGAGATTTAATTATCTTGTTTCTATTTAATATGTAAGTTAAGGATGAGCGGGGTTTTTTCTTGCATACTTTACATAAAGGAAAAAGTGATTTCTGCAGCTGAAAAAGTCTTGCTACAATTATTGTTTTCAAACTAGAAATTCTAGTAGTTTGGAACATAACCTTAAAATTCTGTTCTAAATTACAAAAACTCCTGACGTTTTTTGAAACATCACTGTTTACAAGTACGTTATAAAAGGACATCTGAAACAGGCAAGTACTTTAGAAATATGCTGTTTAGTGTTTTAAACCCCTATTAGTATTTACATTTTAAACACCTGAAAGTTATTAGGTATTGATCAACACAGATAAAACTACTTTCAGGATAAGACAATTTCACTCTGCCAAGAAAACTGTTCTTCGAGGTAGTCTGGATAGAAACTTGCTGTTTTTTTGTATTACATTTGTTTTTCCTGCTGTTTTATCCAGCTTTATATTTGGTAAGTTCATTTCAGCAGTATTGCAAAGGGATCTCTTGGCAGAAAAAACACTGCAAGAGCTTGGAAAATAAACCTAGAAATATTGCAAAAGTAGTCTTACTATTATACAGTCACTATACACCTGTGACAAAAACACTTGCCAACTGTTTTCTTAATTTTACCTCACATAAAAGGACAGGAGAAAATCTAGTACATTCTAAATGGAGTATGAGGGAATACACTAAAAGAATTTGAAATCATTCTTACACCTATTTCAAATTGTATACCCAAAACTCAGTTCAGTCAACACATTCCACAGATTTGGAATATGCCTTGATAAAAATAAACACATAATCAGTTAAGAAACAAGGTAGTTGGTTACCATGAAACAAAGAGAGGTATGTGATGGGAGAGCAGAGCCAGAGCAGGCTGCACAGGAAACTGCTGAAATCGGAATATTGACTTACACTCCCAATGGCACAGCAGGGAGAACATCATTGCTGAACAGACTTGCTATTAATTCTGTTGCCTACATGGGTCATGGCTGCTAAATTAACTGTCTTTAGTGATATATTAAGTTCTCAAGGTTCGTGACAGATTTTGTTCCTCATCTGTTCTGAAGCTGACAGCAGCCATTTCCACTGCTTCTGCAAATCACACTGAAGCTATAGAATTTGTGTGTATGATAGTGACTTTAAGAAGTGTTATGGCAAACATACAACATTCTCAGTTATTAAGAAAAGAAAAAATAATCAGCATCCTTAAATGAGTTATCACACTGCATGAGTGTTGACTGTGACAGTTTAAAATCCTTTTGCTATATCTTAATGAAGCCAGTTCAAGCTATCCTTAAATTGTTATAACATTTGTCTTATTTCTACTAGAACTTGATGACCCTGTATAGCTAAACCAAGGAAAAACACTCCTTGCTTTCTGGATTACCTTTAGAAACCTGCTTCCTCCCCAGCTAAATGCATGTTCACACACACGCACAAACACACACACGCACAGACACACACGGACATGCACAGTATTCTTATGCTGGCTTCCTTAACACATTCTCATCTATTTACATGAAGAAAAATTTAATCTTTTCAATGCCCATTCAGTGAACACATTCCAAACTGAAACAACAATCACATTTCCAGATGCTATGTAGCTTTACATACAGCAAGAATGCTTGGCTCTGAAGAAACCACATGGATAATTGCATGTATTGTCTGCATGGTTTAAAGCCAAAGAACCTGGCTTTTCCGATGCTTTGGGAGTGGTAATGAAAGAGCCAAGTGTTATTTTAAAAGAACAGTTAATAAGTGTTACTTCTTAAAGCTTAGTACTTTATTGAGTTGATACAATAAATCACCTGTCATTTGTATAAAAACTCGGTTCAGCTTGACTAGGATCAAAGAATAGTTTTTCAGCTGTACAATCATGAAGTTGTTTGGAGGCGTGAATTTTAAAAACAGGAAGGTGTCTAATGGTATCAATCCAGTAGACTGTGTTGAGTACTTTTTAAAGCCATGAACTGAAAAACATTTCTGCGGTTAACAAATACAACAAACACAATGGAAAGACCTTTGTTTATTCCAGTATTTTATATAAATTCAAATGTGAACAGTTTATCCTGAATTTGCTGGGGAAATTGGCATTCATTGTTCATTACTTTATAAAGTCAGTAGTACCAATTATAACATAAATCTAAATGTTGATGGGTTTGTACACCTAATAAAATCTACTATTATAAGGAAGAGCAGGCTGTATAGCTAAAGTGGAAGAAACTAGAAACAAAGTAAATACCAAAATTTTGTTTGCTCAAAAGCTTAAATTTAAAAGAAACAAATTATAAATTCTTAGCAAATTTTGTCAGTCTGATATCATAGACCATTTAAAAAATATAGTTCAGTTCATAAACACAGCTAGAATAAGAGGACAGAAAGGAAACAAGTTACATCTTCATCCCAAGTGAAAAAAACCCACATTTTCCATGAAAGACTAGCCCAGTTTTTCAGTTAAAGATTTTCATGATGAGTAGCAAACCTTTAAAAAAAAAATGTGATTTTATTTATTTATTGGGGATAAAAGGAAAAAATATTTTCATATAAAAAATTACTACCCATAGTAAAGAAGGTCAAGGGGAAAAGCTAGTTATTTTCATAAGTAGTAATTATTACACTGGCATAACCAGCCATTTTCTTTTCCTTGTCAAAGAGTTGGAGTTTGTACAGGGAAAAGGACTACAGAGTGGGCTAAGAAACAATGTGTTCAGGAGTTTTTTTGTTCGGTCTGACCCAGCTCCCAAGGCATCCACAGAGCTCTACAAAAAGTCCCTGAGGAACCCACAACACACCAGGTGGTAGTGATGTTTTCCTGAAGCCAAGTATGAGATATTTACTCTTTCATAATCTAAGGGGACTCGCAGAGAATTCAGCTTTACTAGGCAGTTCAGAAAACACCAGAGGCAAAATAACTGGGCATTTCTTACTGCAGACAACGCAAATGCACGAGAAAATTTAATTATGATTAATAACATCAGTTCAAATACAACTCTCAGAAAAACTGTATTCTGGCACTGTAGACAGGTTATACACATTGTAAACATATCAGCTAACATGGTTATGGAATCCATCATGTTTTAATGATGCTGCATAATAATAATAGATCATTGTAAAAATATACAGCTCATGTTCCTGCAAATAAAATAGTTTCTCTTTAATCCTGGAAGCTCAGAAAATACCAAATACTCATTTCAGTGCAGCAGTTTGAATTAAAATATATTAAAAAACACTGAATATTCTGAGTCTACTTAAGCTTCAAAGTTAGAGTGAAAAAGAAGTGCTGATGATTGTTTATCCTAATGGGTCTAGGAATCAGCAAAATTTAAATGTCAGAAAATTGACCAGATCCTTCATCTTACAGCTTTCAAAAAGAAATACATGACCAGTTAAATGGAGAATGGATGCCAAAGGCCAACAGTTTCAAAAGGATTTTCATAAATATAGGTATTTAAATCCATATCCAGACACACAAGTGAAAGTGACCTAATTATAAAAAACAGACATGATTTTTACTGAGTTCAGTACAGTACTTAGAACATTTTGGGGGGTGGGGGAGAGAGAAAGAAAAAAGATTACGATAGTTCTGAGGCTTTTGTGCATAAATATAGATACAATCACTAAATTTTATCCACACTGGAAACGTGCAATGCCAGGTTATTTTAATTATGTTGAAAGTAAATACATTTCTGTAATTACATTAATGTAATAAAAACCTAGAAAATGGCTAATAGAATAACTAAGAAGCAGACCAGAGGTCTTCATACAGAATTCAAACTTATACTCTATGTTCTATATTATTAAAAGGACAGTGTAGAGGATGTGGAGTGATTATTTTAATTACACCTGGACATCTCCAGAAATTTGATAAAAGCAGGGGCTCTTTTATTCTCTGATTCACTCTAGCCTCCTACACAGAAGACCTGCTCTCCAAGATATACTATTCTGTCTGATGGAAAATGTTCTTTTGGGCCAGGAAATCCCTCCAACTGAAATCAAAGCCAGTCCATTTCAAATGTAACAGGGGTGCTAACACACTTACAATTGGTTCATGAAGGCAAATCACAGGTATACCACAGGTACTGTAAAATTCTTTTGTTGTTTAAATAACACACTTTCTATACTAGTACCCCTTCACAAAATGAACAATAAAGAGAAACTTTCAATGGCTTCCACCACATTAAGGCACCTTCTTTATAGTGCAAAGCTAAGAAACTCCATTCTTAGCTGTATAAACAACAAGCATTCAGTGTTTTGCCTAATAAATACAGAGTTAAGCATCTTATATGACGAAAATAAGCTGGAGTGAAATAATTCTAAAATAGTTTCATTGGTAATAATGTAAACAAAATTTTAAATCCTTGTAGGGAAGATTATAACTAAGTTCACAGAGTATCATTCAATGCCAGTATTTAATTTCTCACATCTTCAGAAAAGGGTTTTTTTTTATATATAATATGAAGTATAAGAAAGAACACCAAGAAAACACTAATACAGAATCTGCTGTATTTACATACCTTTGGAAAGGTAAACTATGCATGGTTACTTTTACCTTTGGAAACACATACATATATATCTTACATAATTTAAAAATAAATTTCTGCTAACTCTACTGTGTAAACAGTGCATGGACATCTTGTGAAGAGTAAAAACTGTGGCTGGTATTTCAAAAAATGCTATTATTATCCCAGATGATGGGACACAGAAGAACAGTGTAATCTTAATGCCTATCTGCAAGAAAAATCAACTTCTATTACCATTTCAGCTGATGAGAGATTTATCATCCATTATGCAGAATGCTGTAAAATGATAGCAAGGGGAGAAAAGACCAGTAAAACAGTTATTCAGTGTTGGAACTTCATCACTTTGAGATCATGTGGTCAATGATCAAAACCAATTTCTAGCACCTGAGACGAGCTGAGTGGATTAGTTAGAGGAAACTGATAATGTACATTTAAATCTATATAATCAGATTGGTTTTGAGAAAAAAAGAAAAAATACTGTGTGTCCGGATTGAAGTGTGGATCCTTCAGAATGAAAGATCCCAGCCTATTAAATCTGAAATTTCTGTATTATTTTAAAACACAGAAGAAAATTCTGCTGTCCATTTAAAATGTTCATCAACTTGAAAACACCCTTAATAATGTTTATTAATAAAGTAGTTTATTCAGAAATGACACCCTGAGGATAATAGCTGTAACTGGAATTTATAATACATTAACTTATTGTAGGTTATTAATTTCTAAGACTTGGCTCTTGGACATACAGTGTAAATAGCAGAGCTGATGGAAAACTTAGGATCAACACTGTTGCCTTTTAGGAGAAAATTGCTAATGAAATTCATCAGATCCAGGATGAAGCTTTTAGTAAAACTAGTAAAGACCACAATAACAACTGAGAAATCAGTGAGAGCACTGATTTAGAAAGTAGGACATGTATGCTTAGATTTTAAATTCCTTGGTTTATGTAAAATATGCACCAGAGACTTGAACCTGGGTCTTCCACTTTCCAGCTGGAATTCCCCAATCAGTGGGTTATTCACATCTTGCTGAGAAGATGCTGCTGTTCTCATTATTAATGTCAAGTAGAAATATGAATGGTGAAATATTTTTTTTCATAAAAATTGATTTCTTTTTTCAAGATAACTGCAGTTGACCATGCAGTATCTGTTTCTTACAGTGGAAAATGAACAGATTTAGCTTTTTAAGTGCCTGGCTCCCACATGAGTATGTTGGTCAAGAAGAGATGATGGTGAGACTCCTTTTTATTGGAATACTGATACTTAGATAAAACAGATCTGCCAAAAGTCTCTGCAGAGTCTGAATTCAAAGTAAAATGAAAGAAAGTCAATATACTTGTTATCCAACTACTGTACAACATGAAACATTAATAACCATTGAAATGTTGACACTAAACACTTTGTTGTTATTTTTTTGTCCTTAAAATAGCCATGACTTAGTCTGTTCACTTTATTCTATCTGTTCAGTAATAACAATAGATTCTACAGGCATAACATGTATTTATGAGAAAGCAGAATAAGTCAAAATACAGTGATCTCCAAGCAATTACAAATAAATATGGAAGAAAATGAATGACACATCAAAACATTAGTTTCAAAGACACTCCTAGGTGGCTCATTTCAGAATACATGTCACAGGAGTTGTACAATAAGGCCTTTGAACCTTTCTATTCAAGTAAAATTTAAAGAATCTTTATAAGGTGGAAAAACTCCACTAAAATAAATAAAATGACTGTGTTGAAGGACAGCTAAAAACCCAAAGTCAATGTATTCCAAATATGTATGATTGAAGAGTGAATAATAGTAGAAATAGTCTGGCTCCAGCTTTTTCAAGAGAAGATGTTGTGAAGAGAAAAACCTATGATACTAAAAATGCATATCAAAATTTGACATTGTTTTGACTTAAACCCCCCAACATTTAAAATAGCAGAGTATGACTTTTTCTCGACTTAATTCTTGAAACAATGCAAGTAGCACATTGGTAAAATTTATAGTTGTAGTCAGAGATTTGGTGGGAAATAAAATTCCAGAAGCAAAATTTAAAAGATTAACATGACACAAACCATAGAGGAGTCCAACAGAAAAATTGTTGCAGCACAAACAAACTAGTAGGCTACAACAAGCCTTTTACCCTCAGTCAGATTTTACTGTCCATGCTGTTTCTTCTTCCTCCAGAGATCAGACCACACTGCTCCTCCTCCATACAACCCCCTCTCCCACAATCCTCGGGGCTATTTAACCACTTAGCAGGAACAAGCTACAGCTGCACATCATCCATGTCAATCAACCCACTGTCGCTGAGGCAAGGCCACAGCTGCATGTTATCAATGCTAATCAACCCACTGCCTTCATTCCTCTACAATGAATAGATGATTTTTTTGTATTGTCTGCAATAATGTATGTAGAAATAACCTATGAAAGTGATTGTAGTAGCTGAGAAGAAGCCTCTGTTGTGATTACAATAAGCAGCTATGGGCTGAACTTGAGCTAAATTTGTAGTTCTCTGCTAACTTATCTCGGTCAAAGAAGATAAAATGTTTAAGTGATATTTAGGAGTATAACACTCATTTTTTAAACACTGAATTTACACTACTTAAATGCCTGAAATGCAACCAGACATCTAGTTTACCAATGTTAGCTTCCACTTCTGAAATCTTTATCCTCATAGAAAGGAATAGAAATTAATTGTGCTGTACAGAACCACCACCCCTACCTTCCCACACAAATGTATGTATAATCTCCCAGTTACTGCAAGTTTAAGTTTCACTGACTTTCAAAGCAATCTGAAGGCACATAGGTCACTTGAAAATCTGTGGCTTCAGCTTTACAGCACTGAGTTGCTTTTCAGATGTTTGTATTCAGATTTTCCTTGTACGGTGACAGAACAGATTTTTGTTACAATAGCTTAATGAGGTACAGAGTAGTTAGAAATCTATTTAACTTCAGGAGTGGATCCAGCTTGAAATAATCTTTCCATCGACATTTACCTCTGCTGCTGTGATAAAGCGTTCAAAATAGAAATTATATACTGAAATAGAGTATTACAACAGACTTCAATATTTCCTTTTCTCATTCCACATAATATTGGAATTTTTCTCCTCATCACAATCAAAATTGGAACCTTTTCTACAAAAAAACTGGTCTTAAACTGTCAATTTTCATCATATTTTAGCATTTTTTAATTATTTATGTCATTATACTTTGTGAAATGGAGTTTGTAATTATTCCTGGTAAAACATTAAGAAAACTAAAGTGCAAGCTCTCTTAGCATCTCAGTGTTTTTTCATTATTTATTAAATAATTTCGATTGTCCTTATGGAAAAAGCAAAATCTTATTTGAAAAATATATTTTGTTGATCTTTTTAGCTACATGTTTACAATAGGAATTTTTATTGAAAAGATGTAAGAGTTCTATTTAGGGACATCCCTTTTTCCTAATCAAAATGCCATGTGAGGATTGTAATGTTTTTGTCAGTGTAGATGTTTCTGTAATAGCCTTATTACACTCATGGAACTTGGTAAACTCATTTTAGTGGCTGAAGTTAACTTAAACATTTGCCATTATTTGTGCACATTTTGTTAAGAACTCAATAATTGAGCTCATAAATAACATCAAAAAGGGTAAAATTGTTTTAAAGTTTCAGGCATACTGGAAAGGATTAGGTCTGTCATGTACAGCTGTGGGCCATGTTTTTACTGTCATGCCCATGTAAATCAGGATTAATTTTGCTTGATGACTGGAATGTGCTTTCCAGAACAACAATGAAGAAAAACAGTAAGGAAATATTCATGAAGGTATAATTTGCTTTGTTCTTGTTTCAGATAGGATAGACAGTATTCCAGGCACACATAAAAGTCCACACATATGTATAACCAATATTAATATCAAGGCTATTTAGAACATATTAATATAAGTCAATGAGTTAAAGTGTGAAGAAAACTAAACACCAAATAAACTTCTGTAGAAAAAATCTTGACAGTGTAAGTGATTTCAAGAATACTAGGACTGAATGATTAATTACTTTATCTGTTAAAATAAATTTTAAGTCAAAGGAATAGTGGAGAGATCTTCATGTCTCAAATAAGGGAGCATAAACCAAACACTTCTCTGAAAAAGAACATGGGAATATGAAGTTGGGGAAAGATTCTCATTCCTTAATAACTGACATAATTCAGTCTTTCCTGAAATGAAGGCTGCTCTTTCCATCTGCTCTTTCCCTGTTAAATTCTCAAGAAAAGGCGAATGCCCCTTGCGTGTCTCTTAGATGAACCTGTACAAAGTTGCAATGGCATCTTCAAGTTCAGAGAGATGCGATTTGCATCCCCCTCTGCCAGCACGTGCAGGCCTGTTCTTTCATGTGACTCTTTTCTGTACAAACTCTAATCAGGACTTTTAGTACATGTGAAGTCCTTTGCAACACGTAAGTACAAACCAGTTGGTGACAGCAGACTGTTTTTGATTCAAGCCAATACACTGACAAGTTATTAAAAAGACATATCCTTGATTGCCTAGATTCACTGCTAAAGTTCATTGATTTATCAGGTTGAACTCTTAACAGATAGCATCTTCGGGGAAAAGGCTAACAAAACAGAAGTACTTTCTAATAATTTGAATGTGTAATGTGTGGTGCAATATCTGTTTAATATCAACTAGGTGAAAAGATAATAAAAAATGTAAGTTTTCAGACTGACAATGCCAAAGACATTTTCTTTGAGAGGAACTCTAGGGACCACTGTTATATTCTTTTAATTTTTATTTTACATACTAGACCTGCAACAGTTTGTTAGCAGTATACAGTTTATATGCTCTTACTAATAATATGAGACATTTTGTTCTGCATAAAATCAAAAATTCTTGATAACAAACAAAATTTTACATAATGTTGTTTTTTTTCTTGAAGCCCTAATATTAAAACATACTTCAGATGATTACACTTTAAATTATAATAAAGTGTAGTAAATTGTAAAAGAGTGTATTGTGTTAAATAATTGCTTTCTCCTAGATTGTGTTTAAAGTTTTAACAGTAGTTCAAATAAAACTAGAAACTTATCAGAATGTCTCCGACCACTTCACTGAGTTCTCCAAATGCTGCTCTGTTTTGAAGACAATATTTTTCAAGTCACAGATACTGTTATCACTACTAAGTGTGAATATTCCAGCATTTAAGTACATGGATTTTAAAAAGTAGATGACTTTTTCTATATTCTGTAAAATGAAATATGACAATGAAGTGCTAGTGATAAGAAATCATACTGTGTGACATTCAAGAAGAGGAATCCACTCTAAAAAATACAAAATAACTATTTTATTTCTTCTTTGTTATCTAATTGTGCCTCGTTCATTCGTGTGTTGGATGAGATTAACATGCTGGATCACATATGCAGTTAAAAAACCCCTTATTGACAGCCTGCATCAGTATATCAGTAAAGGTTCAGAAATGCCATTCTAGCCATTTTATGGAACAAGATGTTCTCAACACTGCAGGCTGTAGGCAGATGACCAGGTCACTGGCCTGTGGTTATGCTATCAGAATGGGATATGAAAACCTCTGGACTTGTCATAAGGAATTGCTGAACCTAACAGCCAACAGTGTGAGCGCTGGCCAATAGGTAGGGATAGTACCCAACAAATGGTGGCATCTCCCAGGTGGCTATAGGAGCAAAGCCTCACAGGTAATTAGAGAGGATCACTGGATACTCACCACTAATACCATATAAGGGCAAGATTACCTTGGTAAAAGAATAAAAAATGGCAAAAGTATAAAAAATGGCAAATTTGGGTATAAGTGTGGCAGAATGAGGACTGACAGAGAAAAAATGATTAGGGCCAAGTTGTTTACCTGGGAAAAGGCTGGGGCAGAGAAAGGGAGGTACAAGAGTGGCAAAAAACAGGGTCGAGTCGCAGGAAAAGGGACAGTAAAGTGTGGAAATCCTCTGAGTGGGACAACACAAGGGTTCCTATCAAGCAGCCTTGTGCTTGTTCAGTGCTGCTGGAGCAGGGCAATAATTCAGACCTGTTGCTCTGGCTAGACAATAAAAGTTGATGTGCTTCTGTGGTCTGGAGGGCTGGAGTGGATGCAGGGTGGGGTGGAAGCTGTCCCTGTGTAAGGGAACACTGGAGGCATAGATTGAGTATCCCAGTACCGCCAAGCTGATGCTCATTGCAGGCCTGAGAGCATTCATAACACACAATATATTGGTGTCTGGGTATGACAGCAAAACGTTGCTAAACTCTGAAGCATGGAGTTCTCAGATCCCTTTCAGAAATTAATTCAGATAGTTCCTATGTTCTTGAGAGAGATGTTGATTTTCTAAAGCTTCTTTTATGTTAATTTAATTATGGCAAGGATTAGATAGATAACTTTGGAATAAAACATCCATCAGATTTCTTTACAGAGTATCAATGAATTAAGAGTGGGTGATATTGTCACTTGGTTTGGACAAGTATCATCAATACAGCAAAAAATTCTTTACTAGGGAAATAATACTGGCTTGGGTGAAAAGGAAATAATGTGAGATAGACACAAGTTGTCTCATAATTATTTTTTTTTATTCAAACTAAATACTTATAAGTGAAATAAACTATCAAGACGGCTGGACTGGAATGTTGGGACTTGTATTATTTTTGTTATTTTTTTTTCAACAAAAGGTGTAAAAGTTTATCTGGAACATGTATCTCTTACAGTAAAATACTTCAGACCTGAAAGGTAAATAAGTGTCTCAGAAAATACATTAAGTCTAAAAAGCACTTGAACATAAAATAAAAAAACCCAAACAAACAAAGAGGACTGAGAAAGAAAGCTGGTATTAGTGGTCAGTAACTGTTCCCAAAGGGTAGTCTGGATTCAGTGTTGCATAGGATTTAAAACCAAATAGGAACTGTTTCTTCAATCATATACATTGAATAAAAATGAAAAAAAACATGAAAGGAAAAAGGCAATTTTTTTGAAGGGAAAGTATTAGATACAATCTAGGCATTTCTCAAAACAATTATATCTATATTTTTCCTTCGTATTTTTTGAATAACAGTGATGCTTACATTGGTCCTTTAGAAAAAAAAAATATTAATGCACAGAAATGGAGGCTCATACTAGAAAAGAAGTTGCAAAGGAGTGAGATGTGTTCATAGTAAAAGAACTAGACAATTAAAAGCACAAAGTTGTCAATAATTGATCTATGAAAGCATGAGTCATGGCAATTTTTAACAGTAGGATATAATTATCTCATTAGGAGAAAGGAAATGTAGTATTCCTTTCTAGAAAAGAAAGAATGGCTTTCAGCAAAGTCAGGATTTGAGAACTTCTATTGAAAAATTCTGCAAATAAAGAGGAAAATTAAGTGGAACAATTTACTAAGAAAGTAATGTGATAAAAAAATCTGGTTTTTAAAGATCTGCCATGAAAAAAACCAAACTAATAAAGCACTACAGAAAATATAATAAATCTTTATATTTTAGGTAATTTGATACGATGTCGTATTGAAAAATTTTATTTGTCATAAAGATTGAAGTTAGTACATAAAAACTGAAGTTAGTACAAGCATTATAAACTTTAAAAAAATTGGTTAAAGATGGAATGACAACAGCCATACTTAAAAGAAGAATATTGAACTGCAAACAGGATAATCATGAAAATTGTAAGGAACATCTTGGGACTGATTGCATTTAACATTTCCTTAACAACCTTGGTAAAACAAGTTGGAATGTGGTTAAGAATTCAGATAATTTTTTTTAAGATACAATCAATAGAGAGGGTGAGCAGTATTTTATACTGAACACTTGGATAACCTTGAAGACAGTATAATGAAAATAAAAAAAATATCAATACAACATGTGAAAGTTGCACAGTAGTAAGACTCGGTAGTCGTTTTTCACAGCACAAATAGTGGTGAGCCAAAGTCTTGCCTAGTTTCTGAAGCAGAGCAGGTTTCACATACAGCTTTGTCGGACTGACCTATGTGATCTAGGAGATGAGCCTATTGCCATGTTAAGCTCTTGGACTCAAGTATTTTTACTCCAGTGAATACTGTTGTTTAATTATAAGCAATCCTTTCACTGGTTTTAAATTTCCTGCCTTATAATTAAATTCAGTGTTGTCCTCTTCCTGACACAGAAGAACTCTTTCCTATTTCCTGTCTTGTTTACCTGATTTCTAAAGCAAACAATCCCAATCTTTCCATACCAATGCTTTTTCAAGTTTATCGTTTTCATCATCTTTCTTAATTCCTCAATATCTGGGTTATCCTCCGACTTTGATACTACTATCAAGCAAATGATAAAATCTGAATCACCTTGCATTAGCTCATGTTTACATTCATTTCCATAGTGTTCCACCAACTTTTATTTCTCTACATGATGGAAAGTCTAAGTATTACAAATAAAGCAAACCAAACAAAACAAAACCCCCAAACCAAAACATGTAAAACTTTTTATTTGTCAGAGTTGCTACATTGTGACAAGATTTAGCTGAGTAAAAAGAGAAATTGAGAAGGTATTTTACTGTGTTCATTTTTTTTCCTGTCAACTCAATATAATTATGCTGAATAAAGTGTCAGGTAGTTTTGTACCTAATCACAACATAAACCAAATCAATCTAAAAGTAATGAAATAAATAAATAAAATGCACAAATTGGGTCAAATTTATTGTCACTAAAGGAAGTAATCATGCATTTCTTGGGGATTTGTTTCTAATCTAGACATCTGCTACAAAAAGATTTTTAAAACCATTTGGGGGGGCAGGGAGGTATGTGTGTCTATGTATGTTTCAGAACCTAATTTTCTCCCTTCCTTCATGTTCATTCATTTAAATTACTGCAGTGGATACAACAGTGACAGCACATGATCAAAACTCTACACTCTCATCATCACAGCTTGTCAACAGTTATATATAAGTGAAAAACCTGTTCCCATTTTTTTCTGCAGTGGCAGGTATGAAGATGCCATGGTTTAACCCCAGCCAACAACTAAGAACCACACAGCCACTCGCTCACTTTCTGCGCTCCCCTGATGGGATGGGGAGGAGAATTGGGAAAAAGGTAACACTTGTGGGATGAGATAAGAACAATTTAATTATTGAAATAAAATTAAATATAATAATAATAACAACGAAACAATTGTAATGAAAAGGAGAGAAGAGAGGGGGAGAGAGGAATAAAATCCAAAAAGGAAAAAAAAAAAAAAAGGCAATAAGTGATGCACAGTACAAGTTTTCACCACCCAGTGACTGATGCCCAACCAGTCCCCAAGCAGTGATAGCAAAACCCTGGACAACCTGCCCCCAGTTTATATAACAAGCATGATGTTCTATGATATGGAATAACCCTTTGGCTAGTCCATGTTAGCTTCCCTGGCTGTGTCTGCTACCAATTTCTTGTGCCCCTCCAGCCCTCTTGCTGTCAGGGCCTGAGAAATAGAAAAGTCCTTGACTTAGTATAAACATTACCCAGGTACAACCAAAACATCAGTGTGTTATCAACATTATTTTCATACTAAATCCAAAACACAGCACTGGACCAGTTGCTGGAAAGAAAATTAACTCTATCCCAGCCAAAACAAGGACCAGAAGACCAGTCATACTTTTATTCTCTCCTGACGATCAATGTAAGCCAAGCCACAACGGAACATTTTAAAGTATTGATGTTTTCTTCATAACCACGATGAAATTCCATAACCTCTGTTGAAAGAGAAGTTACCACAGTTTTGTCTTTCTAGGACATACCTATTCCATGTTATTATAATTCACCCCAACATGATGAGTTTACCTGGGCTGGCTGCCTAACACACATCCAGCTGCTCTCTCACTCACCCTTCTCAGTAGGACAGTGGGACAAAGTAAAGAGATAAAGTCATGGAGATCACTTACCAGTTACTGTTAAAACAGACTCTACTTGGCAAAAATTAATTTAATTTATTGCTGATTAAAATGTATTCATAAGGTGAGAAACAAGGACAAAAATCAAAATAGATTCCCCATCACCAATCTTCTTCACATGCTCAACTTCACCCCTTCATTCCTGGCTCCTCCTCTGACACCCCCTGCCTCCAATGGAGGGTGGGGAATGAGGAGCTGTGGTCAGTTCATAACAGCTCCTCTTTGCTACTCTTCCTCCTCTCACTTTTCCAGCATGGCTTCTCTGCAAAGACTGCAGTCTCTCAGGATAAACCCATTCCCGTATGGTCTCTCCAGGGGCTGCAGGGCAACCCCTGCTCCAGCAGAACACCTGGATACACCTGCAGCACCTCCTCCTCATCTTTCTTCTCTCATCTAGGTGTCTGAAGGGCTGTTTCCTCTCACATTTTTTCCTCACTCCTTTCACTGCTGCTTGGTAGTTTTTACCCTGTCTTAAATATTTTTTTCCCAGAGGCAGCAGCACAGTGGCTGCGTAGCCCAGCTTGGTCCTGTGCTGGGCACGCTGGAGCCGGCTGGAACTGGCTGTGCCCGGCTCAGGGCTGCCCCAGCCTCTCCTCAGAGGCTGCCCCGCAGCCCCTGCCTCCAGCACCGGGGCACCTGCAGCCCATACACTTGAAATTGCACTTTTAAAAATGAAAGTTCGCTTGATAAAATAGTTGTTTAGGTTTAGAACATTAAGGAAGCTGTGGCTCCCTTAATCTTAATAAGAATAGATTACATTTCAGTTCTTTACTATAACCAATGGATTGTTTGGGTCTGCAGCGGGTCTGCAGATAAGTAAGTTGACTTCAAAGACTTAAGACAGCTACAAATTGTCAGGTATGTAAACAGGATGTGAAGAATTGGAACTTAGAACCACAGCATATGGGCACCTACAGCAACAGCAAATAGCAAGCAAGAAGAAGGACATAAAAACCTACCAGGGTCCGACACCTGCACTGTCTAAGATATATAAATAGTTTGTATAAACAATAAAGGCCATTTTGTCCGAACCCAGCCATGCAGACATAGTGTTTCTTTTCAGTCCGCCTCAACTTGCGTCACCACAATGGATTACAGTTAAAGATTTCTAAGGAGTTAGAGAATTTCTAGGGAGTTCTTTGATGTTCTGCGACAAATCTTTGCATTTCAGACATCTGTCTTCACTTTTATGACAGTTTTTGAAATACCCGTGTCTTAATTTTTCATGTTTCCTTAAATACAGTTCAATGTTGACAATGAATGTGAACACATAAGGTCAATGATGAAAAATTATTGCACACAGTGACACCTCTGCAACAGTTTTGTTAGAGAAGAAAAAAAAAAAAAAAAAAATGATGAAAGTTAGAGGCCTGGTAAGTACCAGGGTACATTATACACAGAGTCACGTGTACAAACATACACAGAGATATGTGTGTGCCAGTTTTTCACAGCTTTCCATGATGGTGACTGCTAAGCATGCACAGATGGTGACTAACATCAGTCAGTCCTCCCTTAGGAGCAGTAGTTGAACTGAAACCCAAACATCAGTTCAGACCTTGTCTAGTTTAATGACAGAATACTACTTTGTAATTGGGTGTTACAGAAGGAAGGAGCATTTAGGTCCTAGAGAATAGCTGTCTAAAGGCTGAGTAAACACGGTCAGAAGTGACATTAATCGACACTCTGCCTAGTATTCCTAGTAGAAAGGCAAGGACCGAACAGATGCTGTACAGATGCTGAATTCTTTTTGTCACTTTTTTTTGTCACAGAGGTCTGAGCTGCACTGTTAACATACCTGTGAAAATCCTGTACTTCAGTAATTCAACAACAACCAAAAAATTTATCTGTGTGATATCTTCAACTTCCTACACACCGTCAATTGCATCATAACAGCTTTATAATCCTTTCTTGAATCTGGTAGTTTTGCCAGACACTGTAATTCCAGATCTGTGTATCTTGCCTTGATTATACATATCAACAGATACACATACACAGTAATGATACTAGTGTTATCCAGTTTCTCCTGTATCTGTACCTGTGCCCATCCCCCAGACATCATACAGTAGTGCTGATCTTGATAGTAATTCTTAGAGGGCACCTGTTTACACCAATAACATTTGAAATCCCTAGTGTTGTAGGTAAGTGCTTAGAGATTCCCAATATAAATCTCACATAACTTGTCCCCTGCATACAAAAGAAATTGTAACAATTTAGTTAAATCAGTTCTTAAATTGATTTAAACTAGTGAAATCCCTTGTGTAGCTGCCCTTAAATTGGCTTAATGGTGGCTAATATTGATGTATCTTATTCATTTTGATCTACACTTTAATTCTATTAAATTGGCTCAAATTCTTTGTAGACACTGGAACCACAAGTCTAGCAGTTCAAATTGAATTTCATGCTGCAAGGTCAATGGACCTCAGTGAAGTTAGAACCTATAATGACACAGCAATTTTAGAAATCATTTCTAAGGACCCACAAATCAACAACTGCAAAAAAAGTAAACAGAAGTTTTCAATAAATACTAATATTAAAAGAAATACTAATACTAATATAAATTATTCTGAAGATTTTATGTAGGAGATATATATTGTTTAAATTCTGAGCAAAAAAAGGTTGGTGATATATAGAGTAACAAATTCTGAGAAGATTATGGCAAAAATGAAATATATTCCATGCATTTTTGCTGTCTTTCTTTCATTTCCAGCTTAAATTTGCCTGCTGACTATTGCTGGGCCTGTCAGGTTTGGCACAATAGTGAGAACGAAGACATGTATGACCATCTGTCAGAAATAATTTCAGTTCATCACAATTTCTAGTCTCCATTATGTGCAAGACAAATGTACCTGTGCCTGTCTTGGGTGCAGAGTCAGGAAAATTACAAGTGACAGAAAGGAAAAATAAAAATAAAATTTGCAAATTCCCTTTCTCAGAACCAGTAATTTTTTTTTCATCAACGCATAGAAATCAATAGACTTTCTACCATTTACTGTTCATCCCCACTTTGAGATGATTGAAAATTGTTATTACATTCAGTCAAATCTGTGAACACACAGAGTCTACTTTCAAGACTTCAATAATGCAGGCTGGCACTAAAATAGGAAGAAATACTTTGAAAGAGATAGGCGATAAGAAATTATGTGGAAATAATAGACAAATAGCCTGAAATCTGTCTATTATTTCAAATATTGAAGCTCCTTCCCATTATCAATCTCAGTTTGGCAAAATTTGCTAGTTACTCCTCGGTTAACACTGATAAATTTGCAGCCTTACAAAGCTTAAATTTGAAGCCTTCTCTGATACTGGCTTCAGTGTGTTACTGCTAGGTTTGGATCAAGACAGAAGGCACAAACCCTCTCTGCCTGGCACAGGCTCCTTTGCTTACAGTCCCAAAAGCTTTGTTTGATTCTTCTGTGTCAATGGAATTTAAAATATAAAAAATGATTTTTCTACTGGTTACTCTGAAAAGCTCATATAAATCAAGGTGCCTTTTGAATGCATAGAGATATAGTTCCAAACAATAGCAGTTGCTATGGGAGCAGAGCATGGTGCTTTATGCAGACATGGAGAAAGAGGACTGGAGGAGGAGTGTGTGCATAGTGTGCAAATGTACAGATTGGCCTGGATGCTCACTGGTTCTAAGCACAATGGTAATTCCCCTAAAAATGCTGTGGTAAACAATATTTATACATCAGAGGATACAAAAGATTCTATTTAATGTATATTACTTTTTTTAACTTCTTTTTTTTTTTTTTTTAGTTTACTTACTTATAAGAAGATTTATGGTTACTGGAAGGCTCATTAACATTGATTTTCATAGCCCTCACTTGGAATTACTATGTGTCCTTGCTATAGGAAATTGTCCAGAGTTGATACAAAATGTTAGCTGGAATGATTCCATATATATTTAACAGATCTGTATTATCTTGTGGGGGAGCCAGACAAAAGATCCAGCTTTCCTGAAGGATTGCAACAACATCATTAAAAAATAATGCAGGCATATTTTAATGCAGTAATGAGAGTGCCAACTTTGTTTAAAGTTCTAAGGTCAAAAAAGGGCATTTGCAGACCAAGGAGTCAGACATTCCAAGGAAGAACAAATGGCATTATATTTCCTTCAGTCAAACTTAAAAGTTCTATAATTACTATCATGACTAGCGAGGCAGCCTGCAGTGTGTATGTGTACATTTCCAGTGTAGCTGAGGCAGAGAGAAGTTTCTTTGACTGGAAAGACTCATTATTATTTTTTTAATAGACTCAGAAAAGTTTTGGAGATTTACTTATTTGCAGGTTGTCTAAACAGTTTCGAAATGTATTAGCTCAGTGGGGCAGAAGGCTATCAGCTGGTTTAATTTGTGTTCATTTATTTCAATCTTTTTATCTCCATGAAGCAATCTTCAATAGTGGTCATTTCACTCATCCAAATTAATCAGGTATAGTAACCTGGCACCACAGTTAATTGGCCTTGTTATATATTTTTCCTTTCCATATTCCTGTTTATAACCTCCAGTAAAATTATTCCACTTGGATCCTATTAAGCTGCCCTTAGAGCCTGCCAATTCATGAAAAACTCAACCATTCCCTCTTCAGTCCTCCTACTTGTTTACACCAATATGTTTGCATGTCAGATTTTTTTTTCCTCCACAACATGAATACAGCTGTTGCATAATTTTCTCTGAACTTCTAACTTTATACAAATTTGCTTTAAGATGAAGTTCCTTCACCAACTGTACTGCTAGTATGTTATTCCTGCCCCAGCATAATAACATGCTGACATTGTCTGGACAGCCTTGATTCCATGAAGAATGCTTCTCAAGGGACATAAAACAGTTGTATGAAAAGCATGGACAGATAACTGCAGGCAAATGACATAAGATACTATTACTTAGCAGCTGTAAGCTTTGGCTGGGGCTACTTACTGCATGTCAGGAGACTGACAGTTCATGCACAACCAGTTAGCAAGGATGGTGTAACTCATTAATCCACTAGCAACGCCACTGCTTTCGATACTGCCTCCTTAGCCTCAGAGTGCATGAAGTATTTATACACAAGTCAGTGTTAAGTAGGTAACACATTAGTATAAATTTATTAATTAATATATGCATTCATGAGCTTCCTGAAAACTTGTGTGCTTAATTGGAAGACAGTCAAAAGAATCCTTTCATTTTACCTTTAGCTACTTAATGTGAAGGCATTCAGACTATGTAGAAATATTTCATTCTACAATTTCTTTGTAATACATATCTATTTTAAACCTTGCATTTTTAAAAAATTACTTGATCCTGAAATTAATACTGCCAGAATAATAAATAGGAAATTTGACAACGTAGTGTCGTTTACTTTCACCTTCTATCAATATTCTTGAAATAGTGACAAAAAATATAACATCTATTGTTAAGATTTTTTCTGACTCTCTTGTCACTTACTGACAGGTTAAAGTGACATTTTTAGGCAAAGCAGTCACTTTGAGCCTGACAGAATTTGCTGGTTTAGTGAGTAGTGATTCAGTATTGATAATGATTGGGGAAATAACAGTGGTGATATCTTGACAAAATTTGAGATTATATTAGACCGAGAATTAACTAGCTGACAAACTAGCAAAGTGAGTAAGTTATTTCCATTTACAGAAGCTTGTAGTCTTCAACAAGGAGGCTGCAGTAATCTATATTGTAGTCAGACCTGGCTAACAGCTGTGCAAAACAAAACATGCTTTTTTTTTTTTTTTTTGTTTAGAAAAAATCCAGACACTGCAAGTAGTGCTGGTGATTAGAGATAAAATGTTTCTCTCCTCCCTCAGCAGATCTCTAGCAGATGATGCACTTTCTCAGACAGAAACTTTCTTAGCTCAGGGAGTAGTTTCACACACAAATTAAACTGGAACGAGCCAATTCTACCACCAAAAAAAAATCCTTCTTATGTAATCAGCCTTGACTATCCTAATGTTTGTCACACCTTCCTTCGTTATAACACAATGAGCTCCATAGCCACACAGTGAACTAGAGGAAAGAAATATTTGAACTTAAAATTATTCTCCCCCCCCCCCTCCCCGGAATGAATGACAAAAAAGTACATGGATATGTAAATACATGTATGCTAATTTGTACAAATCCTCAAATCAAGTCTAACAAAGTCTTGACAGAGATAGTCATCCATTAAATTTTTAAGGTCTAAGTGTAATATTTAATAAAAAAACAAGAGAAGGTAAGACAAAGTATAAAACACTGGCATCAAGGCTGGAGAATATAAATGAATATTTTAAAAGAGTAGCAAAATTTTATTTTATACATTTGCATTTATTTATATTGAGTATATAATTTAAATTACATTGGTATTTAATAACTTATGTTTCAATTTGTGATTCAAATGTTTTTTTTAATATGATTCTAAAAATGGTTGGGCAGAAAAAAACTTTAATTTTTGGTTCTGAAGAACTGTTTTTAAATTCCTTTTTCAGTCTTCTGACCTTTACAGAGAAACCAGTCTTTTAACTCCTATGTTTATGATGCAGGAAAACAATTGATTTTTGAGCATAAGCAAGCTCTAAGATTTTTAGATTTAGTTACTGAAATTTTCCCAAATATAATGTCCAAATTCTTGGGCACAGTAAGAAATAGGCCATCCAGCTGGATTAGTGAAAAAATAGGTTCCCTGTGGTATCTAGCATCTCCAGTCAAAGGCACAATTTTACTATTTATTGTGTAAATAAATTGTGAAAGTTTGAAATATAGAAAGAAGTTGAAAGAAATACTAAAATAGATTATAGAAAGAAATATTAAATTAAAGTCTGATGACTCTGTTACAAGTAGTTTACTATGGAGTGACACTCCCCTTTGAAATTCTGATTTTTAAAATGCAGGAGAGAGATTCTATCAGTACACTATCAGCAACTGAAACTGGTAGGAAGGCTAGTCCAGTGTCTTAACAGAATAATTAAAATTCAAATCTACTAGTAAGGTCCAATTATTATCTAGACTGTAGTATAGCAACTCTAATGTAAAATGAGGATCTCTGCCCCACTGTATTTTATAGACATTTGAAAAACTTTAGAGACATTTTTTTGCAGTTCCCAAATTTAATTCAATGGAAGTTTAGTGATGCAAACAATGTAAAACTGGATTAAATCATTTCAGTATTTTAGCAAGGATTTTTAATGTTCTCTTGCTATATCATTAAGCATAATAATGTACATTATGCATAAAGAACAGGTAAACAAATTAGACTTTAGATTAAAGTATTGGTCATAATAAAGGTTACATTTTTGTAGATGAAGCCTCAATACATTTAAACTAGAAAGACGGTTACTGGGTTATGTCATTATTAAATCAAGTAAATGACCAACACTGGAGTAAGGTTATAAAGGCTATTTAAGAGCTTTTATAAAATAACTGCCTGGGTGTGCTTAATTTCAAAAGTGTCCTAATATAATACCCACTGGGAATGCAACTAAGTCAAGTTGTCTCTTTTTTATTTTTTAAACTAAAAATCAAACATGTTCCTTTTTCTGAAAGTGATACCATCGTAAAATCAGTATGATTACTACTGTTAGGCAGTTTATAATGTCTGCCATGGTTTAAGCCCAGCTGAATGCTCTGCACCACAAAGCCGCTCATTCACTCCCTCCAATGGAATGAAGAAGAGAATCACAAAAGGGAAAGTGAGAAAAGTCGTGGGTTGAAACAAAGACAGTTTAATAGGTAAAGCAAAAGCTGTGCACACAAGAAAGCTAAACAAGGAATTCATTCACTGCTTCGGGTGGGCAGGCAGGTGTTTAGTCACCCCCAGGGAAGCAGGGCTCCAATCACTTGTAACAGTTACTTGAGAAGACAAACGCCATCATTCCAAACATCCCTCCCCCTTCCTTCTTCTTCCCCCAGCCTTTATAGCTGACCATGCCATCATATGGTGCGGAATATCCCTTTGGTCAGTTGGGGCCAGCTGTCCCAGCTGTGTCCCCTCCCAGCTTCTTGTGCTCCCCCAGCCTGCTCACTGGTGGGGTGGGGTGAGAAACAGAAAAGGCCTTGGTTCTAGGTAAGCACTGCTGAGCAACAACAAAACCAACCCTGGATTATCAACATTGTTTCCAGCACAAATTCAAAACACAGTCTCCTACTAGCTACTATGGAGAAAATTAACTCTATCCTAGTCGAAACCAGCACAATGTCAAGAAGTCAGTGATGTGTAAATCCATGCACTGGGTCTGGCTGAGCCCCATAGCAGCCTTCATAGTGTTGTGCATGTATTTCTAATAAGAAAGATGGTGATAACACACCAGTATTTTGTCTGCTGCTGAGCAGTGCTCGCACAGCAATAAGGTGCCTTTCCAACCTTCTCCCCTGCCCCAGTAGGCTGGGTGTGGGAAAGGCCTTGGTGTTGCAGAAGGGTTAAGTTTTAATCTTAAGAACGTAAAAGTAGTCATGCATCTAAGGTTCAAACAGTTAGTGGTAAGGTATTCTGTTCTTTTGAAACTAATCTTTGTATACTTGTAAGCAATAAATTCAGGTTCTAAAAAAGGGGTAGCCCTGGAGGATGAAGGAAAACTGACCCAAGGCCAGTGATTTCAGGGCAAGAAAGAGTAATAGACCAAGATGACCTGGTTTAAGACCATGTATGAGGACTACAAAGGAGAACTCTAGCCAGCCGAACAGAGGAGTGGGCAAATTTGCAGACCCTCAAGACCACTGAAGATCCCTGCTCTAGATAATTGGGCACATGTGGGTGTGGAGAGGCAAATATTACAATTAGGTTTGGGTAATCTCATGAATATGTACATCTTTTCAAGGAAATTTGTTAACTATATATACATGTACTGCATAAAAAGTGCTACCTGAGGGAAGGAAACTATGCATGTTAGGTAGACCGATCCCCCGTGCATCCAGCACTGCAGTAAAGAATGCTTGCTTCTTAGTGCTACATTGGTGTTAAGGAGTTTCATATTCCAAATTTTGGTGACACTGGGAGGGGACATAGCCAGGACAGCTGACTCAAAGGCATTATGTTTAGTTTACTGATGGATCATGTGGTAGGAAACCATTGGAAGGGGAAAGTTGCTGTCTGAAGTCCCACATGACAAGTCATTGATGCCACTAAAGAAGAAAGGAAGTCAAGTAACTTTGCAAAAGTGAAAGCCATCCAGCTAGCCCTAGACACTGCTGAATGAGAAAAGTAGCCAGTATTTTCTCTCTGTAGTGACTCCTGAATGGTGACTAATGCCATATCAGGGTGGCTGCAACAGTGGAAGAAGACCAGTTGGCAGCACAGGGGCAAACCCATCTGGGCTGCTGCACTGTGGCAGGATATTGCTGCCCAGATAAAAAAACATGGCTCTAAAGATATGTCATGCAGATGCTCATATGCCCAAAAGCCATACCACTGAAGAATATTGACACAATGAACAGGCAGACAAAGTTGCCAGAACTGAAGTAGCTCAGGTGGACCTGGACTAGGAGCATAAGGGTGAGCTATTTGTAGCTTGATGGGCCCATGAAACGTCAGGACATCTAGGAAGAGATGCAACATACAGATGGGCTCATGATCAGAGGGGTGGACTTGACTACAGACACCATCACACAGGTCACTCATGAACGTGAAACATACACTGCGATCAATTGAGCCACACGAGTAAAATCTCCCTGGACTACAGGGTGGTGGCTGGGTTTTTGTTACGGTGAGGTCTGGCAAATTGACTATATTGTACCACTGCCACAAACACACCGGGGCAAGCTCTATACACTCACCATGGTGGAAGCAACCACTGGGTGGCTAGAAACATACCCTGTAAACCATGCCACTGCCCAAAACACCATCTTAGGCCTTGAAAGGCAAATTTTGTGGCAACATGGTAATCCAGGAATAATTTAATCAGACAGTGGCACTCATTTTTTAAACAATCTTCTAAACTCCTGGGCAAAGAAACATGGCACTGAATGGGTGGATCACATGTCCTATTATCCACAAGCCTCTGGAAAGACTGAGAGATATAATTGACTGTTAGACTATATTGCGAGTACTGGACAATGGGGCATGGAAGCATTGGGATACAAATTTAGCTTGGCTGGTTAACACCAGAGGATCTGCTACCCATCCTGGTCCTGCCCAAACAAAACCTCTACATGCTGTGGGAGGAGGTAAGGTTCCTGTAGGGCACATAGGGAAGTGGCTGGGGAAAGTGTGTGGATTGCTTCTCCCACGGCAAAAGGCAAACCCATTTGAGGGATTGCCTTCACTCAAGGCCCTGGGTGTACTTGGTGGGTAATGCGGAAGGATGAGGAGACTAACTTTAATTGACAAAACAGAGTAACCAATTTTGTTGTGTCATGTGGTTTCATACCTTCAGCATATTTATGTGATAGATTTTTGTAATGACTGCTTTAAAGAAAAGTAACATTTTTTTTTTCCCTGATTGAAAATAACTTTATAATTTGCTACATCACCTTGACTTGTTTTTCTTTGTAGTATGGAAAGTTAACATTCCAATTTGAAAACTGTTGAAAAGTCTTGAGAATATATGAATATGGATAAATGAAAAGACTTAGTGAAATATTCAGGTGGATGTACTTCAGAAGGAGCAAGCAAAGGCCTAATAGCAATAAGACTTATGTATCTAATTCCTCTTGCATAACACTTAAAATCAATTTACTTTTCTGCTTTCAATTTCAAGTAACGTAATATTATGATAGTATTTCTATAGAACAATCTCTTCCTGAAATCTGCAGTAAATACAAATGTAATTTTAATATTAGAATTATATGAGATTTCAAATATGTTCAAAACAGATTTAAGTCCTCTTTCAACATGGCATTCATGCATGTGCTTCGTTTTGAGCTTTCAAGTTAAAGGAGATTCCTTAGCTAAGACCTGTATGAATCCGTAAATATGAACCTGGAATGCTTAATACATTTGCTAACAAAATTACCATCTCTGAAAATGTGTGAACAGTTCCCAATTTCAAAAAATTTCAGCCAGTCCTAATATATAGGAACTTGAAGGCACCGTTTAATTTTCAGGCACTTTCTTAAATTTCAGGAAAGGTTAATTTCCATTTTCTACTTTGGCATGTAAAAATAATGTATAGGAGTGTTAAGAAAAAAAAAATGGCTAGGAAAAAAAGAATCTTGATGACTAACTGACCACATCTGGTTTTAACTGACATGTTGGTTTTGCACAAGCTTTCGCCTTTCATAGATGAAGTCAAACTTTTCTGCAGAGTACTGGCCAGCTAAGCCTAACTACATCCCACTAAAATAAGGTTCTGCTATTTGTAGAGATGGTGTTCAACAGAACAATGACCTCATATTCCCAGTATAAGTAATGATGCTAGCTAACACGGTCTTTGGGTGACTCCATACCTACCAAGGCACTGAAGGATTCAGCAGTTCAGTGAAATGGAAAAGAATTCATGACTTGCTTGTAGACTGGAAGAGATAACAAGTGAATAGGGTGGTGTTAGAGAAGTAGGGGAAAGCAGAAAGCGAAAAGGAAATACTAGCTTCATCTCCTATTTAAAAAAATATCCAAACCAGAACATACGTGAAAATCGTTGTTCCAAAACAAGAAATGTGAATTAGCAGAAGTACTGGAATTTTTCTGTCTTTTGGACCATCTTGCCCCAGAAATGTTAATTTGGTCTCTATATGTAGCATCACATATATATGTAATTTCTTTAAATGTTTTCCTGTAACTGTCCTCTATTTTATTAACACAAGAATCCAAATTTGTAACTGTACTGATATATCTCTTCCCATATCTAGAAGAAAATGTTCCTTAATTAGGTATATCCTTGTTTACTAGCTTTCTACACAAAGTGGTGTTTTAATGTTAACAACCTATGAAACTTTTGATTTCTTAGACGGCATTTCAGGCAATTTTAATTCCATTATATGTAGAGGCAGAGTTCACATGTGAGTCATCTTTCTCTTACTGATGTATTTCCAAATTAGTGTCTTCAGGGTCAAGACAGATTGTAAAAACACAGGCACTGTGGATATTTCTAGCTCAAGTATCAGTTGCAGCAGCAGGGGTATCTTCACAATATTTCCTTTGCCTGTCCATTTATGAGTTTGGGTTTTTTTCATAGTCTTTAAGTAAAGATTATTAACTATAAAAATTATCACATGGTGTATTATTGCTTCAGATCACCATCTAACTTGTTTTACCTTTGTTGACCACAGAGATCATAGAATCATAGAACCATAAAATCATAGAATGATTTGGGTTTGAAGGGACTTTAAAGATCATCTAGTTCCAATCCCCCTGCCATGGGCAGGGACACCTTCCACTACAACAGGTTGCTGAAAGCCCCATCCAACCTGTCCTTGAACACTTCCAGGGGTGGGGCATCCACAACTTCTCTGGCAACCTCACAGTGAAAAATCTCTTCCTAATAACCGATATAAATCTCTTCTCTTTTAGCTTAAAACCATTATCCTTTCTACTATCATTACATGCCCTTGTAAAAAGTCCCTCTTCAACTTTCATGTAGGCCCCCTTTAGGTACTGGAAGGCTGCTTTAAGGTCTCTCCGGGGGCTTCTGTTCTCCAGACTGAACAATTCCAACACTCTCAGCCTGTCTTCATCAGAGAGATGTCTGATGATCTTTCTGGCCCACCTCTGGATTCACTCCAACAGGTCCATGAAGAGTACTCCATATGGGGTCCCACAAGAGTGGAGCAGAGGGGGAGAATCACCTCCCCACACCTGCTGGCCATGCTTCTTTTGATGAAGCCCAGGATATGGTTGGCTTTCTGGGGCTGCAAGAGCACATTGCCCGGCCATGCTGAGTTTTTCATCCATCAACATACCAAGTTTGTCTCCTCAGGGCTGCTCTCAATCCATTCTCTGCCCAGCCTGTATTTGTGCTTTGGATTGCCCTGACCCATGTGCAGGACTTTGCACTTGGCTTTTTTGAACCGCTTGAGGTCCACAAGGGCCCAGCTCTCAAGCCTGTCAAGGTCTCTCTGGCTGGCATCCCTTCCCTCCAGTGTGTCAACTGCACTCCACAGCTTGTTGTCAATGTCATCGAGATGCTATTGTGAATTCAAAATTCATAGGCTATTAATGTATTCAATTTATACTAGGCCAATGTTAATGTAAGTCCATATAGTACAATTTTTGTCACACAGTAGTCATTCTTTAGTAGTCATAACAGCAGTAGAAAAAAATAACCAATATATAATTTTTTGTGATGATTGTTATTTACAGGATGGGACCCAGATTTCTAATTCCACTCCTTAAAAGCTTGAAATGAACTGGACTCTCTCTGTCCCTGAATTACAACTAGATTAACATGACTGTCTTTTTTAAAGAAAGAAAAGAGCAACAGAAAAGAGCAAAAGAAAAGTAAATGAGGCAGGTTGCCTTTTAAGACTGAATCAGACACTGGAAGAAATTACATATTGTATCACAAAACCAAATGTCACGTGACAGGATCAAAAATTAATGGTTTCTAGAGAAAAGATTATTTCCTTTGGTACGTGCCTTTGTTATGTTTTCTTATAATGGATGCACTAAAAGTAAAGCCTCCTGTATCTTCACAACAAAACGACTGTGTCAAGACTTGAGAAAAAGCTGTTTGTAATAAGTCTTTAGAGTTAGATATCATATAAAAAGAGGTCACTGTAAACTGACCTTACAAACCATCCACCTGTCTATCCCCTCACATATTGGCTTCTACTAAACAACAACAAAAGTCCCTAAAGGTTTCCACTTATTCCCCTTCTCTTAGCTCAGAAGAAAAGACAAGAGAATTATTTGCTCCCATTTAGATAAAGGTGACAGTGCAGACATTTTCTTGTTTTTCAGACAAAGGATGACAGACAGCAAAGGAATTGTTTTGCTTGTGGTGTGACAAAAAAATAAGAATACTGTAGATGAGAAGTTCTAGCTCCCTTTCTAAATAAATCAACGCCATGAAGTGTATTAGCATGTGATCTAAAAAAATGGAAATAAATGCTTGCCTTTGCTGTTGACATTTGTGGGTATGGCAGTGTATTAGCTCTTTTTAAATAGCTGATGGTATTCAGAAAGAAGATTAAGTGAGAGTCAATTCCTCCAGCTAAAAATCCTTCCATTTGCAGGAATATATAAAAATCCCTCTTCAGAAAAAAACTTTCTGTAAAAATTTCTAAAATGATTGTAGGTCTGTAGTCCTCAATAACACAGAGTCCTGGATTCTGATTAAGTGTCATAACCCCTGCTATGAGCTCTGTGCAATCAAGCCAACAATACTGTTAATAATGAGCAGCACAACATAAGTAATACTGTAACTATGCATGTTGGAACATAAGGAAAATTCTGTGTTGTGGAAAAGACTGTCCAATCTTATTAGCCAGCTCTCTTACAGACTGCACATGCTAATTATTCTGCTTTTATTAAGCTACTGTGATAAGACCATCTCAAAAACATAATTTTCCCATTCCAGAGCACTTAGAAACCCTCTTAAATAAAAATTTGGGAGGAATGAGTGGGGAGAGGGGTGTGTCTATAAATAATTTGATTTGCCTCAAGAATACTTGGAGAATACACTCGGGTTAGAAAATAGGTTTATATCAAGGACCTGTAATATCCCTAGGAGTTTTCAGTCAAAAATGTGTAATAAAATTTGTATTAATACATAAATAAAAATGAAAACATTGAGAGAAATCTACTGCGAATTAATACAAATTAATTTTAAACTAAAAATTTAAGTTCTTTCTGAGGCCAGATGCACAGAAACAGAATGGTTTCGGTTGGAAAGGACCTTAAATGTCTAGTTCCATGTACATGCAAAGGCAAAAAATCATTTTTTGTCAAAACAGATTACATATCACTGAATCATGTTTTATTTGCACCATTGCGGCATACAGCTATGATGTGGGAATTTACCAAGAAATTACTTAAATGAGGAATTTTGGATTTTCTCTAACGAGATATCAGTATGTTTTTAATTTGTTATATTGCTTATCAGGGTGGTGGGGATGTCGGGGGGAAGAACAACAAAAAAAGTATTTCAAGCCTCTCTGATTCCTCCAGAATACTCTGCCTATTAGTAGCAACATCATGCCTTCACAGTGCTCAATCAGGACAACTCTGAAGAGTGTCAAAATTCAGTGTATGTTGAGGAGCTTTGTAACTGCTGCCCTAAGATCTTTAAATGTGTAGCCATTGCATCACTGACCAGAAGTCATAATCTTTCATTTACATATTAAGATTCTGTTTTTCTTAAAAAGAAAATACCGCTGAGTTTCTGCTAATTTTGAGAATACTTCTCCAGTTGTAACATAAGGTCAGGTAGTTAGCTTCTTCCTTTATGTCTTCCTACTTTTCATCATGCAAATGATGAATACAAGTTGTCTCTGACACATGTTGCATTATCTAGTTTGTTTTGGATCAGAAGCATTTTCGCAGCTATAGCCAAATCTCTGGGTTCAAAGAAACAATATCTTTTTTGTCTGCAAGTGAAGGTTTTGGTTGAATGCCACATGTTGAAAACACTGTACAATTATTGCTCAACATATTGAACCTAGGATCCAAGGAATTTATTCCCTTTTCAAATACATAATTAAAGTTCATAACCTTAGAGCAACTGCAAGCTAGAAATAAGAGTTGTTTTGCAGAAATTTTGCATTGCAGTTACTTTAAGTGAAAAATATTTTCTGACATTACTGACTCAGTTAAATAAACAGGTCTTTCCAGAGGAATAGTATTGTTTATTAAGAAATAAATTAACTATAGATTAAAAAAAAAAAAAAGAAAGAAAAAGAAAAAAAGCTATTTCAATTACATGAAGGCTGTCACAAATTTACACAGGGCCAGGCTGCTAATAGATAACTAAGTCTAAAATATGTTTCTTCAATCATAGCTATAATGCAGACAGTCATACCACAGCAAAGCCAAATCACTGTGATCATCAGGGAGCTTTTAATTTTATTTATCGACCAAATACTTCTCATACATTGAACTTAGAAGTCACACTAAATGTTTTTGCCAGGTAATTTATTTCTGCAGTCTTCTACAGCTCTTTGTTTTGTCAAGATCAGAATCCTGAGCACAGAAATAATACACAATGCTGTTACCAAGTTTTGAAAAATAAAAAGAAAGGTTTGACTATGTTGCTGCTTGCTGTCATAATTATGTATTTATTATAAACTACTTTTGAGGAGGCATTACAAATTTATTCAGCGGATTTTGTTCAAAATAGTTATGCTAGCTGAATAGTGTGGAAAAGTAGATCTGACTTGAGATACTGCTTTCCTTCCTCCATTGAAGATTAATGCTTCCAAAAAGATGAAAGCAGGAGGATAAAAGAATGATGTTTTCAAAGATAATTCTACTAGTGGCAATCATGATCATTGGGTGAAAATAAATAAGTCGTTTTCATTATCATGTGTCCTGAAAGGAAACAAAATTCACTGTGAAGGAAAAGCATAAAAAAGGGGAAATTAAAGGCTTTGAAAAATTAACATTGATCCCAGAGTGCACCTGGACTTTTATTTCCACTGTTCTGTCTCCAAACATCAGTTCATATTCTAAGATGTTTTGATAGTAGACAATACTGAATTTAATGCAAAATAGACCAGGCTTAACCGAATCAAGGGCTTTTCTTATGAAAACAAAAGCTTTTTATGACTAAATGTCCTTGTCACTTCTAGCTCTACTGCCTTGTTTTATGTAAACTCACACGATGGCTGTCATTTGGGCTCTGGGAACAACTTATTTTCCCAGACAATAGAAAGAAAAAGATAAAATTAAAAGATGAAATCAAAACTTCCCATTCTCCCCTTGCCAGTGTTCAAAACCAAAGTAAGATCTATTACTTTTGGCTCCACACAGCAATTTTAAATAATATTTATAAGAAAGAAAAATAATTAAATGGCAAAAGATGTAGTACTGCATTGTCTGGTATGTTCTGTTTTCCTTTGTGTTGTTAAAACCAGGGATATACCACACTGTTGGTACCTGCAATATATTAAATCTGTTACTGCAAAACTGATTAGATCCTCTTTCAACTCATCCTTAGCTCTTAAGTATCAGAACTTGCCTTTCTATTCTGTTTACCGTTCATCTGTAAATTCATCTATTGTTTCTCCAGACTATTCAATTTTTATTGATTCTATTATCCTATTAAAACCCTTTACTGATTTAGTGCGTCTTACATCTTTATCCCAAATTTGGACTTCCACTTTGTTGCCTAAATTCCCAAATTACTGAACTCTGATTTAGTTAAACAAGAATGTGCACAAAATTTAAGGCAAGCTGACCCACCCTTTCAAGACATTAATGACTCACCCTCTCAAGCACCCACCATCTCAAGTCATCAAAACTGATAAATTAAAGGACTTCTAATCAAGGGAGTTAATCTTGGGAAACAAAGAACAGATACTGATAAGACACCATTATGTAAATTATGCAGAAAGAAGCTTCCAGGTGAGAAAGTTCTGTCTGCAAGAGGAGACAAGCTGATAAGGTGTTGCAGTCCTCAGAAAATTTGTTGAAAGCAGGACAAAGGTAATTGTGGCAGTGGGAGATCGAGACCTCCGACTCAAATAGCCCCTCTGAAAGAGGGCAAAACCCTGCCTGGGGAGCATGTGTATGTAGTTGGCAAAAAACTTTAGCAGTGCTATCTGAGGGTGCATGCTAATTTGCATGAGAAGCGAGAAATTTGTAACCAGTCCTGCGCGTAAATGAAAATGAATATGTAATGTACTATGAATATGGAGGTACTCTATATAATGTGTACCCCTGACCAACTTGGTGTACACATTACAAGGAAAAATCCCCCATGCACTCAGCACTGCAATAAATTAATGTCGGCTTTCTAAACTATCATTTGATTTGGAGAGTTTTCCTGCTTATGATTTTCAGTAACAACTTGATGCTGACCCTACACATAATTGACAAAATCTTGGAGAATGGAAAAGAAATGGTTTTGTGAGCCTTTAAAATAAGGTTAAACATAATTGTGGATTCAATTACGAAAATTTGAAAACTAACAGATGTCTGGAGAATTAGCAGATGAGCAAGAACATATATTAATAACTAGTATCTGAAAAATCCAGTAGCTTGTGAGACATGACTCATTCTGTTTGATCTGTTCTTTATTGCAATTTGAAAAAAGCTCAAGAGCAGACACCACAATGTATAAGCAGAAGTACTTTTAATATACCAATCTGAACTTCAACATGTCTTTTTTTCCTTCACTGAAGCTTTAATATTTAAAAATTATTTTGTTGGCTTTCACATGAATTTACACAAGAGGCTTTAGCTTTACTGATTTCTTGGGAGATTTTTGCCTTCTGCTTCATCCTTTCTTTATGAATAAACAGCAGACAGGGATAGGATAAAGAGGAATTAATTTGGTATAAGTCATGGATAAAGGAATAATAATCATCTAGAGTTTATTTTAGGCCACATGTTTCTTGATCTTCTGTTCATGACCCACCAAAACTTTTAGTTAAACTCTAACTTCTGTCAGTCTTGCTATTTATGAGTAATCCACTCAGCAGTTCTGCATTCAGTTGAAGTCAACCTTTGTTAATATGCAATCATTCATTGTCAATCTATATGAGACCAACTGAACATCAGACCAACAACCTTCTAACTAGATGGCATTTTCAACTTTTCTAATTTAGGCTTTTGCCTAAAATAATTTAATATTTTACTTTTTAAACCAGGATGTGATTAAGAATCTTTTTGTTGTTGGCCTGAAATTCCTTCCTTACTTTTAGTATGACTTCTTTACTTCTTACTAGTCTTTTGGGGTATTGAAGCACTTTTATTTTCCTTGGGAAATGGCTTACAGGGACAGTTTGAGAGATGTTGCCTTCTTTTCCTTTGCACCTTACCCACAGTAAAAAGTGAACTCTGTTTTGAAGATGTGAATTTATCTCTGTAAGTTCCTACAAGCTGTTTATCATAGAACCTTAGCAGCTGTAATCTTTTATAGCCCTGTTGACTCCACCAATTTTAGCCAGGATGAAAAGATAAAATTCTTTGAGTTCTGCTGCTTCATCTTTTGGAAGCTTTATTTTCTGCCCTCAACAGTAATCTATACCACAGAAAAATGTAACATCAGCTTCCTCGAAGAAAGTAGAGGAAGGAAAATCCAACACTGAAATTGTACCTCAGTGTCACAGTTGGTTTCAGTTTCAAGTCAGAATCAACATCTTCATTGTGTTAGGCATTTTACAAACACATGAAAAAATACAACTCCTCCTCTAAAAAAGCTTTTCTGGGGGGACAGATTTCCTCTTAAAATTTGTCCTGCAGGTTTTAGGAAAGTATTAGAGTTTTTAAGGAGCATAATGAAGAAATATTGTCCTGAAGCTTCAGTCTCCAACTAAACTAAAGGCCTTGATGCACCTCAATCTGGAATAGTTGCACAGTATAAGTTATAATACATCTGAAAACTGCTAATTGAAGTAAAATCTGCTTCCACACAGTGTGATGTCTTTGATAAAAATTTGTGACCCTAAAGATGACAAATGTGTCAAGAAAATTCCACAGCATACCCTGAATATAACATTTTCTAACAACTTGGAAATTAAAATTTTCCTATAACATGCACATATACACACACATATCCTGTCTTGTGAAAACATGAACTATTGCTAACCTTCAAAATTTATTGTGGTGTACCACACTCTTCTTATTGAGTATATATAATTTAAACCACGGTAATATGTTTCTGTAAACTACTTACATTGGCAGACTAAGGGTCCTTGGCCACCAAACAGAAGCCACTACTGTTCACAATGATAATCTTATTCAAATTTAATAATACCCTGTACTGGGTTTGGCGGGTATAGAGTTAATTTTCTTCATAGGGGCTTGTAGCTTGAAGCTACATAGTAGTTTCATAGTAGCATGAGTTGCTGGAAGGAGACATCTTTAAGCTCTCTTTGCCTTGCTGTCACCCCAGTCGTGATCTTTCCACATGCAAGGGAAACAGAACATGAAATTTGTCCTCCTGGGTTTTTTTTTTTGCCTTTCATGTTCACTCTCCTGCATATCTTCCTTTTTTTTTTTTTTTTTTTTTTTTTAACTCCCCCTCACCTAGAATAGTGTTATTTAGCAGCAGGCAGGCAGAATCTCAAACTGTCCACTCCTTCTACTTTCCTCCAATAAAATGATATGGTGGGGTAGTCTGGGAGAAGGTCATCCTGCAGGTTGCCATGCAGTGTATGAGTTTCCAAGGTAATTTTGACCAACAAGACAAATTGGTCCACACAGAGCTATGAACTGCAACAAATTGCTTTCAAGATCAGAGTTTGCTTAAGGTCTCAGATCATTACACAGTGCAAATCGCAAGTATGCTTAGTCTTGCTTTTGTGTACAAACTAGCTATGCTTTCTGTAGGAAAAAGAAAGGCTGGTGTACAAAGATACACTGACATTTTTTCCATTAAAAATAAAAAAGTTGTGTTCAAAACTACATTTTTGTAACTAAATGATTTGGGGGGAGTTAATTATTTCCACAGAAAGCATTATTTTTTCACTTGAAGCTAGACATAAATATTCACAAATTTTCTTCTGAAATTTGGAATAGCCCAATTTAGTTCCATGGAATTTCCAGTTCCTATTGCCCTTGCTGTGCTCTGTGCTCGTATTTACCAGCCTCCTCCAGAGCAGAGGCTTGGAAGCATTTTAAAAGATGAGATATAAACATGGAGTCCAGCTTGAATTACACCACCTTCATTCTCAAAGATCATCAATCTCTCTTTTGTCTTCAGAATGCCATTATTTGTGGAAAGTCCCCCCATAAAACAGAAACACCTTCCAGTCCCCAATTAACTGTAAAGACCATCCTAACCATCCCCAAGATGAATGAAGAACTGGTGCCTTGTTCCTCTTTAGCACAGAGACCTAGGAAAGAAGTCTCTATGACACCAGGGACAGAGATGACCTCCACTGGGGAAGTTAGATTATCTAAAAATAAGAGTCTTCAGGATGATATAATATTAACCCAAGTGTTATGAAAACACCTATTTGGAAGCTTACACTGTTACGCTAATGCGAACTTACTTATTACAATAATCTATCACAAGATTTTGATAATATATTTTGAATAGCACTACTACAGCATATGATATAGCAGATCAGACCATCCAGTTGTGAATTCCTGTGACACAGTTAACAGCTGTTCTGATATAAGCCAGATAATAAAATCTAAACCTAATCTAAGTAATCTGGAACAGTCTAAACATAACAACAACATGGCAAAACAGATGTTTTTAAACAAATACATTATCGCTCTGTTGCTTGAAATGTGCAAGATTTGATTTAGAATACCTTTAAAAATCAAAAATGTTGGGGGCCTTGCTGCAATGATAAGGATTTACAGGAAAGAAAACTTTTAAGGGGGCTTGAAATGGCTTGAGAATTTTATAAAAATATGATATTTCAGCAAGTAAGGTGCCCTTTTAATTGAAACATTCATATTTTTATGTATTATTACTATATTTTTCTGCATGTATACAGCTTCAAAATAATACAAGTCCTTTTCCCATGGTGGATGAGTACTTTTCAATAAAAAACTAAAGGAAAATAAGATTTGATGCTTTTTAAGATAATTTGTCACATTACAAATATTTTCCATTTCCTCAGAAGTCAAGTAAGCGATTTAGACTACAGCCTCCGGAAGAAAAAAAACCTCTGTTTTACAAATGACATTTATAGGGCATGTGGTGCAGCTGACATTTCTTTTTCTACCATTACTTGTTAATATTTTCTGACGGATGAATTGCTTTTCCACATCTTAATGATTGCAACTGCACAGAGAGATAGATAGTTTGGTTCTGTTTTGCTTTTCAAGGACTATGTGTACCATGAATATTTTATGTACAATACAGCGCTATCTGAAAAGAAGCTAAAACCACTGGAGTCTTTTGACTGATAAAGTGATATGGTACCACAATAAAAAGTCAGCCTTTACAGTTAAAGGATACTCTGAGGTAAATACCATCATTAATTTGGTGTAGGTTAAATTGTTGTGCAATATTTTCACACAAAACTAAAAAAAAAAATAAAAATCTCATTTCACTATTGTTGTTGCAATTTCAAGCTATAAACTCCACTATCATGCACATTTAGAAAGTGCTCTATGGAGTCTTCAAATATTTAAAAACTCTATCCAAACTACAAATAAAATTAAGGGTCTATTCACAAAAGTAAAGTTTAGACATATAAAATCTCTGATGCTTTAAAATTTACCTTTAGCATCTACAGAATCTCTGAGGAATATTGAGCAACTGAAGTGCTTTCTCTTACTTCCTCCACCTTCTTCAAGCAGTTCTTCAGTTTATCCACATTAGTGGATATGATCAAGCTGAAAATTCTTCTGGCTTCTTTTAAAAGTTTAATACATCTACTACTCATTCTTTTTCTCATGGAAGCATTGGGTTTTATGAACCTTTATGAGTCCTTTTTATGAACAAAATATGTGCGAAGGTCTCTGAACACCTGTGGGTCTACTACAAGCCTATACTGGGCCAAAAAAGAAGAAAAACAGGAATATAAACTTGGAACTTTCTTGCTTTTTGTTATTACTGTGCAAATAATCTAGTTGTTCTGATTACATCACCTTCTCTGTTACGGATTTCACACCTTCCTTCACCTTTTTGTTAATTTGAAATTATGACATGTTGTATTCAGCAGGATGAGGTTCCATTAAGAACAGAAATAAGTGAATACTTGCAAAATATTTTTCACGTATTAGTGGAAGCTTAGTATTGGCCTAAGTGCATACGTTCAAATTGTTGACATCTGTTTATTGGCTTTGAATCACTGAAGAGTCCTGGCTGCTTTATAGATTATGTGTGTTTACACCTCATGTTCTGAAAAGCTTGCAATTAAAAAAAGCTTATGTTTCAGTCCTCCAGAACTGAATCAAATTTTACTCTTCCCTGGCTCAGTACTTAGAAAAAAACTAAAAATTGCAAGTGTTTTTGCCAAGTCATTAACACACACCATCAAAAGTGTGGGACATAGGTACTAGTGAGATGATTCATGGCAACACAATCCTTATTACATCAGTATGGACCCATAATTGATTTAGTTAATGGCACCATCTGCTCATTTCCAGAGTTTTCCTTCCAATTAGAGTGTCAGACCATATATTCAATTTTTGTGAGTTTAACTATATTTTATGCCTTTTTCCCCACCCTTGCACAAACCTAAATTTGATCTGTACTGCCTTTTTTCTGGTTTACATCCATTATTGAAATAGTATTCTTTTACTTTTGAGGAAATGAACAGTTTTGAGAGAGTTGGCTTGGCTCTCAGAACTCTTTGTCTTTCCAAGTCATAAATTATTCTCTTGTGGCAGCAAAATTTTGCTACTTAATGCAGAAAACATCTAGTAATGTTTCGAGTTATAAACTTATGAAGCATCAGGTTACAAGAAAAATCCATATAACTTGATAGTATTCGTTTTCCACATCCCCCCAAAAAATAGAAATGGAAAAAAAGGAAAAAAAAAAACCAACCATTAGAAAACTGCAGCCTATTTCACATAGTTGGCATATAATGTTCTCCTTAGTATGACAACTTCAGCCAGAGGTGACAATAGTATCTGAACAATAAGACATGAAATGGAATTTGTTAGTGAATGATTTCTCACATCTTGGGATGAAAGGAAGACTTTCACTGAAAACTACTGCAAAAAAATTACAGTTCCTCTCCAATATGTTCTCCTCTAGCCTCTCATTCAATGACAAACTGTTAGAATCAAAAATGAACAGTCACATATTAACTTGCCAAATACACCTTGATGAGACCTGTCTCTGTGTTATTTTCTCATGAGCATCATGAGCCATCCCCAGGGAAGCAGGGCTCCAATCACTTGTAACAGTTACTTGAGAAGACAAACACCATCATTCCAAACATCCCTCCCCCTTCCTTCTTCTTCCCCCCAGCCTTTATAGCTGACCATGCCATCATATGGTATGGGATATCCCTTTGGTCAGTTGGGGCCAGCTGTCCCAGCTGTGTTCCCTTCCAGCTTCTTGTGCTCCCCCAGCCTGCTCGCTGGTGGGGTGGGGTAAGGAACAGAAAAGGCCTTGGTTCTAGGTAAGCACTGCTGAGCAACAACAAAACCAACCCTGGATTATCAACATTGTTTCCAGCACAATTTCAAAACACAGTCTCACACTAGCTACTGTGAAGAAAAGAAACTCTATCCCAGCCAAAATGAGCACACAAAGGCAATCACTCACTACCTCCCGCGGGTAGACTAATGCCCAGACAGTTCCTGAACAAAAGATGACCAACCCTCCTAAAACCATCTCTTTTCCCTCGTATTGCTGAGCATGAAGTTATATGGTATGGAATATTTCTTTACTTAGCTCAGGTCATCTGCCTGGCTGTATCCCTCCCAGCCCATTGCACACCCTGTAGTCCATTCATTGCAGGGAGAGGCAGACTGAGAAACAAGGTGCCCTTGATGCTGTTCAAACACTGTTCAACAAAAGCTAGGACATTAGCATGTTATCAGTACTGTTTTGGACAAAAATCTAAAACACAGCACCATATGAGCTCCTACAAAGAAAATTAACTCTATCCTAGCCAGGCCCAGTACACCAATCTAGCAATTAGCTCTTGGTATGCCGTTTTTGTCTAATTCCCTGCACATAGCAGTATCTGTCCATTTTCTCCAGTCTCAGTAGTAAAAAAAATCCACTTCTGAGGAATAATTTCATATTAGTTGAATTCAAAGTCTTGAATAATATCATGGAACATGTTTTTTCATTAGGGCTTTCTACTTTACAATATTCTGGAAGTATCTGTCTGTATATTTGATGCTTCTGCATTTAAAAGTTTATTAGGAAGTACAGACAGCATACGTTTAATATGAACGTAAAGAAGGGCTGAGAAGTGGATGACACCTGCTGTGTACGTTGAACTTGTGGCAGGACATAGGTTTTGGTCACACATTTGTGATATCTGTGCCCAGAGCTTGAGTTTTTAATGAAGGCTATATGGTCCTCACCAGAGGTGATTAGTCAGGATACCTGACACAATCTGATAAACCAGATGGTAAGAGCAAACATGGACTCAGTGAGCAATTGAGATAGTAATATGGGGCAAGAGTTCTGAAAGCAGATTATGTAAGGTGTACATTAATTAGGGTAGAAGTAATTAGCAGCACACAATGATTAAGAGACTCAGAATTGAAGGGCATATAGAGGGCAAATGCCCTGATATTATTTGACAGACTAATGAGCTGAAAAACAAAGGGCATGAAACAAAGTTAAGAAAAGACTGGTCAGCAAAGGAGTTCAGGATAAATTTCTTCACACAGAAGGTAATTAATGTGTAGCACTATTGGCTATTAGGTGAGGAAAAACTAACCCTCAAATACTAAACATATCTGAGAACAGACAGGTAGATGAGCTGCATGGACTAATTCTGTATATTATCTCTGCAGCAAGAATGGCAAAGACAAAGCATTACTTAAATGAGCGGGATAATAAATAAAGTTATTTCAATGAAACTTACAGTGATAAAAATCAAAGGCAAATGCAATTAGTTTAGTAGTATAGGTCTCCACAAAAAGTTACACAACTGTTTTTACTTCAAAATATTTTAAAAAAATAATTCTTCCTGTTAACAAGAACATGATAATTGTGGATGTGTCTCCCATGGAAGTTGTGCATCTGTAATGAGGGACCAAAAAAGGGTTTGCTAAGTCACAGTTCTTTAAGGGAAGCCAAAACCAAGAACTTTAAAACTCAGAAGATTTCTCCCCCCAGTTTGGGTGTTCAAGAGGAGAGATCCATAATATGATTTACCAACAGCAGCAGCTGAGTGCTCAATCAGAAAAACAGGCTATGTGCTAGCCCACATGGCTGTTCAGCACTGAGACTGACCGGCATTGGTCCAACCCTTCCACATGGAAGTCCCAAACAACATCTTCTGCCTTTTCCCACTTCTACTTATCCCTGTACTGAATGGCCAAACTAACACTACCCTGTAACACACTGCATCCAGTTCTATTTTGATCTTCACCATCAACCAACCCTAAACCAATACCCTACTCCATTCTGGCTTTTTTCCTGCAGCATATGCTGCAAGCAGCTCAAGACTGAGCTCTCTCTCCATTGGTAAGAGAGTTAGGAGCTTGCAGATCAGCAACAACAAACACTTTGTGAGCACGTTTCCTGACACCCCATGACAATGCTGACATGCCGCTCTGCACTGTCCCTAAAAGGCAAGCAGCTGTGTACAGCCAGTACAGCAGAGCAGCTGGAACCAGAACATCACCTTGCTGCTGGGAAATTTCAGGCTTAGGAAGTCAAATCTGTTCTTATATGACTACAAATTACCAGGCACGGAAATACCTGTCACCGATTTTCCACTGGATAAAAGCCTGCTGTATCTAAGCACTGCATCCCCAGTGTGTGGTGACACAGATGATGCCTGCCTGTGTGGATTCTCACCACTCCACTCTGTGCTTCCTGTGGCTCCAAAGCAAAGGCAGGACAAGTAAGATGGCACTGGAAGTAGCTTATTCCCTTTTGTGTGTAGATACATACACTAAATAAAACTTTCTGGGAGCTTAGTTCAGAAGTGTATCAGAACATCAGCTATGACATTCAATTTTCCCTAGTGGAGACTGAAGTACCTTCAAAATATGCAGGGTGAATAAAACTGTCAAGTTATGTATGTAGATTTTTCTGTAGACTGAACAATGTATTGACTGAGACCAAAAGCATTACCTTTCATGCTCTTGCAGATGAATTTATGCGCTAAATATATATATATATATTTGTTAACATCATGTTTTATGAACAATATCTAAATAACATATTGCTATGCAAATTTGAATTTCACATCATTCCACTTTTCTTTAGTTTCCCTCTCCACTCAAAAGAAAACAAGCAAAACCAAACTGTATATTTACTATTTCAAAATGCTGCTACAAGGTAAACAATTGAATTGCTACAATAAAATTAATACAATTTATACAACTGTACCCTAAAATCCAGGTTTTATAGAAAATTTTCAGTTTAACCAGAACATGTTTAACTAGAATTGAACTGATTTAACAGTAACTGTAATATTTTTTTTTTTAGTCAAATGGACATGTGAACATTTCAAAATAAGATTTTTTAATAAGTTTAATGTAAGTTTTCTAACATGGGAAAAAAAGAGTAATTTCCACATTGCATATCTATAAGTTATTTTTGTGCAATAAGGGAATGTAGATCATTTTATAAAAATGTTTTGAAGAGAGTTATATACTAAGAAACCAAAATGAGCCATTATCCAATTCAAATGATTGGCCTTTATTACATTTAAGATCATCAGTCAGGATGATCTATGAGTTTGAAACCTGGATCCTCTCCGAACTGATAGAGGTCAGCCCAACAGTAATAGAACTTAAGCTGCAGTATAAACACATGAGAAAAAATTTAGAAGTCAATTTATCAAAGGGAATTTCTACTAAAATCTTACTAGTTATCCTGCTCCCAAACAGCCTGAAGCAAAGGTGCACAACTGTCCTCCAAAATGGTCATTGGGAGTGGAGCTTATGCCTAAGAATCTGCTTAAGCCAGGAATAGGTTTTCATCCAGACAGCTCCTATTACAGCAGTAAATAGTCGAGGTTTATTCCAGTGTGTGAAAGAAGAGATTAGTGATACTGACCTACTTAGTACAGCTCTACAAAACAAAAGTGATATCAGGGAGGTAGCTAGTGCATTGGGAAATTACTTATTTGGCAAGTGCTTTGTCTGGACAGAGCTGAAAAATAATTTTTAACAATCCTGAAGACTAAAGCAGCCAGGACATTGCATTCATACATCTTTGTTTCTTTCATGCAAAGTACTTAAAAAGTCAAATTTCCACATATTTCTGAATACTGTTTTGGTGGGAAGTTCCAAATATAATAGAAGTTTATCACCAGAAAGTGACTACTACAGATAAAATTAAAACAAGACACAGCATCCTTTGTAATTCCTATGACAGTTCATCCATTGGTAATATGACACAAGAGATTCTGGTCTGACTACCCTTTTTTAGGCTGGGAAGCACACAGAAGTCTGAATTCCTATTGTACCACAAATTCAGAGGGATTGGTGAGGGTAGGGAGGGGTGGAAATGAGAAATTAAAAGTTTTATTTCAATGTGATTACAACAGTTCTAACACAAAATAAGAATAATTCCTTTCAGGTCTGACCATAGTTCCTCCTTCTACAGTGTTCATTTGTCAACACTGCAAGCAGACGACATGAATATCAGGAAAGATTGCCAGCCTGCTTCTTTCCTCACAGGCCATTGCTATGAGATGTGCTGTCTCCTACCAGCATTGTCAAACGTTTCCTGGTCACTAATCTGGACTCTGGCTGACTTTACTTTCTTTACTAACCAAATTTAAACGAGAGACACTTACCACGTCCTTGGATTTGGCTATTTCTTATAACACCGACCTGGGCATAGGAACAGCCTCAGGCTGCACAGCCAGGATGATGAGGGATTTTTTTTTTTTTTCCCCCTGCCCCACACTAACATATTAGTGTATCATTGACTTTCCTTTCTCCGAAGCTACTTCACCCATCTGAGGTTAGAGGAGATCCTTAAAGGAATCTTCTTTTCTTTCCTCTAAAAGTCAAGACTGCTCCTTTCCCAACACCCTTCTGCCCTTGAGGTTATTGCATTTGTATCTGGACAGGTAACTTCCAGTTTTTCCTGCAACACCTTAAGATTGTTATTCCTTTAAAATTTGTGATAGTTTCACTCTGTGTCCATATTGCTCAGAAAGCACAAATCTCTTCTATAGTTGAGAGTCTATGTACTGGAAAAAATGTTGTACAAAAACATGACACAATTTCATTTATCTGCAGGTGGGACACCACAGCATGAAGAAGCTGTCACATCATTTATTCACAAAACTGATTTATCTACTTGCTTCCAATTACATTACTACTAATAACAATAATCAAGGTCTTATTACACAAGCGTAATTACTTTATTCTTAAGAATTCATGTTCAAACAGTTTAATTTTTTTTTTCTTTTTAATCAAATGACTTGCCTGCAGGCATATAAATAATTATGTACCTACACCTAAGTGAGTTCAGACTCTCATGTTCATACTTGGCTTGCAACAAGACTGGCTCATTCTAACACAAACAGAATTTCTGGTTAAGTGTATTTCAGTAAAAAGACAAATTTCAAATTAATTAAAAAAAATAAAATGTCTGTAAATGCACATGTACAGGAACTGCACTACAATATGAACATTAAGCAAAAGGGGAAACATCACATCACCAAGTAGACATTGAGTCAGCTTATAAAATATGATTCTACAAATGATTTATTGCATTACTTTTTTCTTTAATCCACCAGCATAATAGAAAATCCTAGGGAAAAAAAATCTCTAACATGATTACTTCAAGTACTGAGCCCAGAGGTGGTTTAAAGTTGCTAATCATCTCTGAATTCAGCATTAGATTCACTTAAGTTTATTGGTTACATTGACCTTCCCTTGAGTTCTCCGTGTTCAGAAGTACATGATTAAGAAAATGCTGCATAAATGATTGAATCAGAAATGAGATAATATGGCTTTATTAGGTATCAGTAGCCAAGCAACCACAAACAATATTTATATACATATTTATCAATACACATGCACACACATATTAGTTCTCAAAAGAAAAATGTAAATAGTGGAAAGTACTGCAAAGACTTAGGAAGTAAACAAAAAAACTACTAGATTCATTTGTGTACATGCAATATTCAAACAAATATAACTGTCTTCAACTTGATTTCCTAATGAAACAAGTATCAGCAATTTGACTGTCAATACCTCAGTCTCTCATACTATAAATAAGTTTCAAACCTCTAGAAAATTCCAACTAAACTTATCAAAAGGGTGGAGATCACAGACCTTGAAAGAGTTTACAACTGGTAGACTGGTATTTAATAAAACCAGTAAAGGAAGCAAAGAGGTCTGATCCTGGCTGCCTCAGTTGCCTCACAACTTGCAAGTCTAATCAGCTGTATGTAATTCTGACCAGGAAATGCAGCATACAGCACCCAGCAGGCCAACTGAAGACAGAGGTATTGTTATGTGGGGGACAGAAGGTACGGCTATGGGATGAAGGTTTGTCTCATTAATAATGTAGTGTTGGAAGGAACGAAAGAAATTTTGGTATAATTAAGTAACTGGGGAAAGCATGGATTTTGAGGGCAAGAAGTCACACCTGTGTTTAGGGCATGCAAGATAAAATTTAATGCATTTTAGCAGGATTAAGAGAGACCTAGATGACCTACAGAGATATTCAATGAAGTTAGGGAGGACTCCAGCGTACAGAATGTGTTATTCTGTTATAAATATTACTTCAGTAGTTCAAATACTTCCAAAACATTTTTTTTCCTAAATTATAGGTTTTTAGATCACATTGGAAGATGCATACCTCACCCCATCTAGTACAAAGTTGCTTAGTGCTCAACTTTTTAAGGTTTTTCTAACTCTATTTAACTAAAGCTTGTTCGTTTTTTTTTTTTTCTAAAAGGATGCTGTTACTGGTATTTCTGTAGCAGTAAGCTCTGGCCCTAATTCCAATATCTTATTTGTTATATAATAATTAGAAGTCCTGAGCACAATTTTGATTATATAACAATAATCAAAATTGTTATATAATAATTAGAAGTCCTATTTCTGTAAGTGCTGCTGGGATTAGACCTTATTATACCCAGAATTACTGGTAAAGAAGTCCTAACTTTGCAGTGCCATTTTAGTCTCTGACAGTAGGAGGATTTGACCTCCCCTTTTGAACACCTTTGTGTCCTCAAAGCAGTTATTCCTACTGACAGGTGCTCTACTTGAGGCGAGGAAGCGAAGTTAATCCTTATTGCAAAATTATAAGAAGTATCCTTGCAAATACTTTTCAAATATTTCTGTTATTTTAATTTGTGCTAGCAGGCCAAAAGTAGGACCACATTTTAACTACAAAGCAAGCTGTTCTGCTAACTGATGAGAAAGGCATTCGTGACCCTTAAAGATGAAAAGGAGACAGTTTACAATTTCCGTACTAAAGATCTTGTAACTGATGATTGATTGTCTACATTCAGCAGTTCTCAGCCTTAGATAAACACAACACTACCTTGAATTAACTCCTGCTCTGACAGCTCTAATGTGGCTTTGCAATTGGGATTTGAAGTTGTTGGCATGTGTCCCCTCCAGCTATGCCTCTATTAGTGTGTCAAGCAGTTCCTCTGTCTTGGCCCACCTGTATCAGTACGCATCCTACAGACCAAAGTACTGCAGAAGACTTCATATTCTGGGAGTCATATTTTCAAAGTTAACATAAACACAAGAGTATGCCAAGGATGGTACATGGATAGGTATATACAGGGAAAGGACCAGGCTCGTATGAAGACTAATGCAAATAAAAATCCAAACAAAGAAAAAGAAAAACAAAAAACAATCACACACACACACACACAACTAACTAAAGACTACAGCAAGGTTATTTATTACAAAAAATTGAGAAGTTCATGCCAGAGAATAGAAAGAAACATTTAAGTACCATTAAGCAAGATCTGTAACAACAGTGCATTCATTCCTGTTAGGAACAGAGATCCTGAGGTTCTCATTTCAACCTCAATCTGGATGTCAATAATGGGTGAAACTATTATACCTTTTGAGGAAACATCATTCAATAGTTTGCACAACCCTGTCCCTTCCAATTAATCTTCCAAAATGAGGAATTAGGAATACAAAACTGTTATTCATCAAGATTTTTACCGATTTCTTCTTTTAAGAGCAAAGAAACTTAGTACAAACATATTCCTAAGAACTTAGGTGAAAAAAATATTTAACCTCAAGTAATTGAAGTTTTAAGATGTTTTGAAGTTTCATAAATCATAGATAAAGGCTCCTTGGCAATGTCATTTTCTTAATAGGAAGCATAAATGAGTTCCTGAAATAAACATTAAAAAGTATTTTTCTTTTCTTTTTGAGTTCATATCTTACTTCAAGGGAAAGTAAAATACACTATGAGGTGGGTAATTTCCTCAGGCAGTATATTTGCTTAATATTTTGTAGCTATGCAACACAGCAACTTGTTAGAATTATTTTTGTAGACAATATAGGTCTTTTAATTTGAACTTTAAAATCCATTTGAGATGAGCAAACTGAGATACACTACAATTAATAAATAAAGTGTTAAAAATATTATGAAATTAAGGTCCACCAGAAATAAGATATTAACATAAAGTATCAATAATTTTTAAAACTACATTTTTTTAGTTTAAACAAACTGATTTGCTCCCTCCCAAGTTGTTGGACACACTGCTTCACTGGAGCTTTTGATGTATTCCCTGCCATTTCCTGAGTGGAAACTTGGCTAAGGTTAAGAAGAATTTGGGATTTACAAAATTCTGTCTGTGTTTGATCCTAATAGGAAAGTTGGACAGGAAAAAGATTTCCTCTTTGGAAAAATATTTCTGATATCAGAGTTTCCTCCATTTTGCATGAGGCTGAAAAATTAATGTTTTGAAATAAGAAATTCTTACCTTTCCCCAAAATAAGTAGCAGACCTATAGCTACCTGTATTCTCAGTACTCGACAATGCCAGACACATGGGTTGAGTCTTAGTGAGTGCTGTAGGAACCATCCCATTTTTTTTTCTTATCTGAACAGGAACTAACTAATTAGTAAATTCTCTTTCTTACTTGAAGAGGCACTTATAGGCCTGAAACATGGTTTACTTTCTTTTTTTATTAACTTCTTTAGAAATTAGTATTACTTCTACTCATCACTTTGTCTTTTTTCTTTGGAGAAATTCCACTTTGTCCAACTGAAGTATTTATTAGCTAAGACTCCAAAGCTTACATCCTGCCAAAACGTTCAGTAATTCTTTGCTCTTTATTTCAACATAGACAGAAGCTTTCTAATTATACAGGATGGTTAGTATTTAATATAATTTTAAAAATATTTAAATACATGTAATCAAGATGGCAGTGAACACTCCACAGTGCCCAGGTTTGTTCTACAGATAATTGCAAGTCCAACAGAAACAGGAAAGCTTTATCCCAAGCACCAACATGCTGAATAAATGGGTTTTTTGATAGTTAAATTCATTAGAGCTGGAATTTCCCAGTCTTTTTGTGTGCTTGACTGCTTACATGGTTTCCCGAACCTCTTTAGCTTTAGGGAGCTTGGGGTCTTTGACATATAATTTTTTTAAAACTCTGATTGCCTTATTAACAAACTAGTTTTTCCATTAGTCACAGATTATGTTAATTTAAATTTCAGTTTTAAAATCTTTCCAGGCTACAGGAGATTAAAACAACAACAATAAAACTTCAGTGCTATCAAAGTCTGGATCCTAACATCAAACATAGAAAACAGATTCCTGATTTAGCCCCAAGAACCCACCGCTGTGTCACAGGAAGAACTAAGCTTCTTAAAATGGCAGTGCAAAACAATCAGCAGAATAAGCAGATGTCATCTAAAGTCAGATATGTTCTGCCTGAATCTGCCTGCAGCAGGCCAGGAGTAAACACTGACTGCACCCTTCCTGCAGGCAGAATTAGCTGGGTACCCTCTTCTACTTGGGGTGGGCATCCCTGCACCATCTTCCAGTATTAAACATATTTTTCCTAGCAAAGAAAAAAACAGGACTTTCTATAGAAAGTTGGTGTGTATCACTTATAAATAACAGATCACAAACTAGAAGTCTTCTCAGACTAAAGGAATTTAAAGATACAGTTTTTAAAGTGGGTGCCTTAACCAGGAAACTGCAGCTTATTTACTTAAAAGCTTTTTCAGCTGAAGCTGTGATATGCAGAAAGAATTAAGAGTCATTGAAAAAAAAATAGTCAAGAAATAAGAGGACAAGTAGAAGAGTACATTGTAAACTTAGGAGTTAAAGCAGTTACGTGGAATGAACTGTTGCTGCACACCAATCCCTGTTTCCAAGATTGCATTCATATTTTATTCAAGGACTTTTTCATGTACAAATAATTCAAAAGTAGGAAACGAAATCCGGAGTACTAAGAGTGGTGAGCATGTCACATATATTTAGGTGTACATTCAAGGTGTTAGACAGCAGCAAGAATGGGGTTACTTCATGAAGGGAGACAAACCAGAGGTGACCTCAGAGCAGGCAGCACACTCATTGACCCAGGCGCAGTCCTGAACACAAGCAGGGCACTGATGACAAGGACCATCAACAGCCCCAGACACATCCAGTGGTGAACTCGGTCCAGGATCCCTTCAGGGGGCAAAATAAGGAACAGGAGGAGGTGGGTCCAGAGGCAAGACTGCCCCATAGGCATAAAGTGTCCATCTGGGAAACAGGCCAGGAGGCAGTCACACATAAAGCATAGCTCAGAAAGGGATTAAGGCCCCCAAAGGGAGTTCTAATGGGGCTCCTGGACCCATGGAGAGGTGTAGGGGGAGGCTCCAGGGGCAGGTGGTCAGGGCCAGTAAAATCTTGTAGTGCCCTCAGGGCCTTGACGCAAAGCATCCATCAAGCTTCAGGATCAAAACGAGGTTTAGGGTTCCTGGTAATTCCCAAGATAGCGGTGGTCTTGAGTACTGAAATATTCTAATCTAGCTACCACAGATCTGCAGCTCAGGTGGTATATTAGTGTGTAGCCAGCTGAGGGAAGAGAATTATAGGGGGCATGTCCCCATTTGCAGGTAGGCAACCCACATTTTTACCAGATTTGCCACAAAGTTCAGAATATTAAATTGAGTTGGCTGTTGATGTTCTACTTACCATGTTGGTGTTGGTAACATTCCACTCTCAGATCACGAAAAATAACCAGGACAGTGAAAATAAAGAACAACTTTTCACATTCAATTTGCTTCAACTGCCAAAACAACATAGAACAATCCTGGTGCTAATTCCCAGTGATAGGGATTTTGTGGCAATTATGTCATCACTGCAATTAATTTCACAGTGAACATTACATTCAGCCTGTGTAATCCTCCCACCGAGTAGCATTGATCTCTCAGCCTGGTATAATTAGACAAAAGTTTCAGGATTACATTAGGTCAGACAGAAGATATTTACAGAGAGTAAGGTCAGCAAATTACATGTAGGAGGCGGCAGTGGTAGTGGAGTAATGGTCATGCCTTGAACAAGCAAAGAATATGGTCTTTGGGATTCTAATGGAAAACTAAGCAAACCCTTGAGCTCTTGCCAAATATACAAACACTGAGCAAAGAAAACAAAATTAAACAAGGTAAAAATTATAAACAGTCTCCTTGCACACATTTAGGAAAGCCAAGTATAGTCCTGGTTATTGTTATAGCTGAACTGTCTTTGGCAAAAGCCACATCTTTAGTAAAATAGTCTAGTCACTGTGCACTGAAACTCCATTCCAAAGTGGAGTTTATTCTGCTGGGGATATACAAAACTATTTTTCTTCGCTACTCAAGCCACTCAGCCTACCACAAGCCTACTCCTGTTTTACAGAAGTCAATAATAAAGGTCCTATTGATTTCAATAAGGATGGCATCAGATCCAATGCCAGAATCATCCATGAGGTAGAAAAAAACCTAACAGCTGAATATTGAAATGGCATGATGAATGCCTGCCAATTTTAGCACTGCTTTTATGCATTATTCTAAAAAGAAAAACAGGAAGGTGTTTCTATTTTACTGTCAAATTCATCGGAAATAACAGATGTTTCATCGATGCATAAAAATATCATGGAATTATTACTTTGCTTTGTGCATTGTTGATGTGAAAAAGAATAGTGGATTCATAAGATTTTTTTTATTCAAATTGTATCAGGAACTCTAATAAGACACATTAGATTAAAAGTGTGTGCACACAGAAACTGTTTGTCTTTGCAAAAGGCCAGTCCAAGAAGTTCCATATTTTGGTTATATGTAATGTTTCCACGAATAGCTAGGTATCAGAAAATTAGCTTACTAAATTCAAAACATTCACTACAGATGACTGTTCATATATGTGAAGCCAATTAGTCTAGACTTAAAGATTCACAAGGAATTACTTTGAAAGTCTTTGCATTTCTAAACTATAACTAAAGAAAACAAGAATGCATCAGAATTTGTTTGTTGAATAAACAAACTGTCTAGAGGTAAAGAGCAAAGACTGTATCAAATATAATCCCTAGGCTGAAAAGCAGAGTAATAAACAGTATCTTTTTTGCTAGAGGTTCTGATTTTTCTACAGATTACTCCTCTTTTCAGCTTTGCTTACAGCAAGTGGTAAAAACCGGTAAAATTATTTCAACAAAAGAAAACATACAGGACAATAAAGAAAGCTTTTGTGTGTTTCCTTCCCCACTTTTCCTCAAACTATTTGTTACTTCCAACTGTCTGCAAAGGTCTTTGCACATAAGAAATTTGGCACTGTCAAAACAAGCACTACTTAAACTATAAATGCATTTTAGGCAGCACGTATGTTTCTAAGCTACTGGAAGTGTCTGTTGAACTTTTAATGCAGTATCTTCTATGTTATGCACAACATTCATGCACTAAGAAGAAAGCTGATTGTCTACCTTATATTTCATAAAGACAGCTGAAATTCAGTATACTCAGCTAAACTGTATTGAAATCAATACAGAGTTTGTAATAAAAATACAATAAAGAACATATACATTTATTTACCTATATTTTATATATTCTGCTCATGCCTAACTACAGCAGCCTTTCTGACCATGCTTAAAAGCCGTGGGAAATGGCTTCTGTAGTACAGACAATGCCAGGTTTTTTGAGGTTGATGAGCTAGCAAGTGCACATTATACCTTCGTGTTGTTGTTTCCTTCTCTTGGGAAGGAAAGGACAGGTGGGGAAAGAGGGCATGCCTTGAAAGTCAAGAGGATCATCTGAACACAGAAAATAGTGTGCACTCATATCCTGCTCCTCTTGCTACCCTCTAAGCTCTGTTTCTTCATCGTTCTCATTGATCATACTTCTCTCATTGCATATTAAGTAATACGTATTGGTCTCAAAGAGGTGTTACGTTACAGGGATACAGAACATTATACAGTAGAATAGAACAGACTTCCTTTAAATATGTCCCAATGTAAAGTAGAACAGACTTCCTTAAACATCTCAATTATAATCTTCCTAAGCACAGTTTAATGTAAACTAGTGAAAATTACAGAAATGCCTTTAAGCAAAGATTGAGAAGCGTGTTTGAAACTCAGAGATTCGTTCTGTTTTACTTTGGTGCTCCCTAGAAGCAATTCTTCTATCTATTTGACATATGTTGAAGTGAAGTTCTATGTATTTGACATCTACTTTTACCTATATATACATATATATATACACACCACATATATATACACACCAAAAAAACCCCCAAAACATTTGATATCTGCTTTCACAGATCTAGAAAAGGTTAATAAATCATTGGCTAAATAAAAGCCTTCATTTCTTCTACATTGTTCAATTTTTGCAATCTTATTTTCTGAATTACAATAGTTTCCAAAAGCAAAACAAAGAAATTCTGTCTGAAATTATAGTTTTAAAACCCCAAATAAACCAAAACCAAATGGCAACCAATTTTGCTCTGATGGTAAATTTATTCTTAAAGTTTAGGTGATGATATTCATGGTATTTTCCTCATAGACTCCTTAATTTTATTATATGCAATGCAATTCAACTAGAAGAGTCAGAAGAGCTATTTCAGGATCCCATGAAGATAAAGCAGGCCACAAAATACACACATAATGACAGTCAAATATTCACCATGCTGTCCATACTATGCACTGGAAAACAAGGAAAACTAAATGTCATCTACAGAACCATGACAAAATCATTAGCTATATAGATACCCTTAATAGAAATGGTAAGATTTATATGAATGAAGAAGACATGCAAATACATGGGTGTAAAAGCATCTGAAGGGCTGGGGTGGGGTAGGGCTGGGGTGGGGTAGGGGTGGGGTGGGGTGAACAACCACCAAGAGAAAGGCCATAAGAATAATTTAACAGGTCATCAGGATCCTAGCACATACCTCTGTGCTGTTTCTCAGGATACTCAGGTTGAGAGAGAAATCTTGGTAATTCATAGAGTGTAAGAAAAGACTGATTGCTGCCAGCTCCTACACTGTACTAAGACACATCCAAATCCAGTACATGGTAAGCAAATGAAGAAGAGACCTGGAAATATGACTAGGACTCAACATGTGATGTCCCTTGTCCTCAACATTGTCACAAGGAATCCTGGACGGACTAGTTGTATAGAAGCATTTTGGTATCTAATGACTGGCCAAACTATGATGACACATACATCTTGCTGTTTGTGAATATGTGGTTGTCAGAGTACAATACTCTCTGACCAGATTCTTTTAGATATTCCATATGTGGAGGATGTAACTTTTAATAACATTTACTTTTCTGAAGATATTTGATGTTACAGGGGATTCCTGATTTAGCAGAATGATACAAAATATATTGAAAACACAATATAAATGCAAGTTACACTCAGCAAAAATACAGTGATTGCAATACACAGTTCAATCATAATACCAATTTTATCTCCATTACCAGTCTCTATAATATGCTTACCATCATGACACTGGGCATCCCCAGTTGCTGGGCATGAATACCTGGGTTAAAGCCAGCTCAAGCCCATCATTTTATTCAGAATTCTTTTGCTAGTTGTTTGGTTTTTATAATCTGTGTTGGGCTAAGCAATGTATACACGTCCCCCATGCTGGTGCGGCTAACTCAGTGACACATTCATAGTCTTTAAATGAATTAATTAAAACATTTACACCACCAAATGATTCACGCAGCTGTGATGTAGTCAGCTGGTCCACCCAACAGACATAGCTGACTAAAACAAAGACCACTCTTAGGTCCACCATGTGTTGAGATAAAGTAAATTTCTCTGCAGCAGCTGTGGTCTGTCACATCCTACCTTATTTCCTGACCTTCATGGGCATGTCACCCTTGCCCATTGCCTCTGAGACTTCTTCCATTGTAGGGGTTATTAGTCAGTAACAGTGGTATGATAGTGTATGTGTAAGCAAAATCAGTTGTTTGGATTTATACCTTCCCTAAGAGATTTTCCCACTGAGATTTCCTATGCTGTTGTAACAATGCTGCAAGATTATTTCCTGCAGAATTCCCTTTTAACTGAAGATTGCTCTGGATCTTGTTTCTTTTGCACTTCTTTCATTTTATAGGATGGAGGTTTTGTTCTCCCCTTTCCACTGTCCTCTTTCCTGTTTCCTCCCCCTTCCATTGGCCTTTAGAGAAAGAAAAGTAATCATAATGTTTATTTACCATAGGTATCATAAAGGTGAAAAGCAGCCCTTTATTTTCTCACTGCATGCTTCAGCGATAGTAAAGCAGGCAGAGAACACTGTCACTTCCAGCACTGCCCTAAGCTTGATCCTCAGTCCTTCCATTATGCCGCAGCTAAATTTGACTAGAGTTAGGAGTGTTTCTGTTGTCTTCTAACCAAGACTAGTATGGGAGGAATTTTTCTTCATGCTCTGTTTCAGTGAAATTCAGACTTGGAGAAGGAATGGAAGCTCAGGCATCAACCTTCAACACCACCTCCTACTGAGACACACCTGCAAAGACCTTCCTTGTTTGAGTAGGGTTTCATGACTTGAACACTGTTTTTATGCTAAATGCTTTGACTTTGTGCTGGTTTCTAACAGCTCTCATACAACTGAGTAGGAAGGCTGTGATTATCATCTGTTATTTACCAGATTTTCCCAGATACTCCAGCTTCTGTCTTGACACAGGTAGGTAAACAGCTTGACATAAGCAGGTAAATAGAACAATAAACACGGCCCTTGTTTCAACCAAAACAAGGTGAAGAACAGTGTGAGATAGACACCTCCATGAGAGCAGAACAAACTTCCTTACAGAGCTCCCTGCTCATGTCTGACATTTACTTCCTCAAGAATATCACTTCAGCGCATCAGGTGATAGAGAAAGCTGATGTGGAGCTAAGAGATTACAATGGACAACAAGGAGAAGGGAGCAAATGTTCCAAGGCAGTGTCACTATACGCAACAGCAGAGACTACTATATGTAGCTCATTAATATAGTGACATATCTTACTTTTTATATTATGTTAATTATTCTTTTCATCATAGAAATGTTTAGATCAAATGGAACTCTGGCCCTAGTGCACTAGGTGCTTCAAAAATGTAGCATAAGAAAAAAAATACCCTGGGAGTCAGCAGTTAAGACAGGAAAAAAAGGCTCAAAGGAAATGAGAAAACAAGTATTATTATCCCTTTTTCTCACTAAATATTATGATTTACAAGGTTCCCTGCACATGCAGAGAACTTTCACTTTGAATTAGTTATCTTATATAAATAGTCTGAATGATCCTCAGGGGGCAATCCCCCATGCTAACTCTTTAAATATTTGGAAAACAAAAATTAAATTTTATTGTCTTATCCAGATGTATGAAAAGAAATAAAGCACCATTGGCAAATCTACTCCATTTCTTTTTGAAAGATATTTTTTGTTGTTTGGCAAAATGGATTAGGTTTTCAGTATTATTGTTGACAGAATGACACATATTTTCTCCTGAGGCTGAAAAGATATTTAAGAATTGGGCACTGAGAGCTTGTTACTGTCTGCTCTTTATATTCATAAAGGATATGCACTAAAATATAATGCTATAGTCAGTGGTAATTCAAAAGATATTCTTGCTACCTTATCACCCAAAAGATATTTAGAGTAAAACATTATGCTGAGACTATTTTATGACAATGTATTTTCATTGATACAAGATTACACAAATATAAGGGCACAATAAAGGGGCAATTTCTGTCTTTATATACACAGAGTGGAAAACTTTTAGTCATCTTATTCTCAAAATTGACGCCATGCCTTTGAGCCAGGGCACCTAATCTTTCCACATGTTGTATAAAAGTGAAGCACCTCTGAGCAGTGCCAAGGGCACTCATAAGGGACCAATACTGCGGGAGTACAACTTAAAATATATATATTAAAATGTTACCACATTAAAATGTTATAATATTAAGTATTATTATTCTATTATATTACATGAATGCATTATATTATTAAATGTTTCATATTAATATAAGATTTAATATAAAAAATTTTTTGTTTTGACTTTACGAAAATCTCTTTTGCCCTTGTAGTTTTTGACTGCATGCTGTTTAATGTTAATATTGTATCCAATGCTTCAATGTTACTTCAGACAGAAAAATTGCTCAGTACTTCAGTGAGGTCATTGTGTTTTTTCAGATAATTCATTTGGCAAAGATCATACTAAAGAATTTGTGTATCCCTCTAAACATAAATCATTCAAAAAGGAAACAGTTCTACAGTTGCTGCAGTTGTAGTAGTTTTATCTAGTAGACCACAGAGAGAACACTCTAGAACTCAAGTGAATACACACTCTGCTTTCAGCAAGTATCACCAGCAATATTCTAAGTTCACCATTTTTCACAAGTAATATTTTCTTCCTTCTTCCTTGTTCTGCAATATCCAGCATTCTTCATTTCTGATAGTCTGTCCACTGTGAATTAACAAAAGTTGTGAGCTCATAGCCTTGGATTCTTGTCCAGATCACTTAACTATTTAGCATTTACAGGTGCTGTTGATGTGTTTGATCCTGTCCACCATTGCTGACTGTTAAATGTGCTGAAGGAGAGAGAACAATTTTTTGTTTCTATCTGCTTAAACACAATTGATTTTTCAGCTCAGGTAAGTAAACATAGCAAGTAAACATAGCACTGAAATGTGTGGATTCACTATTTTATGTGAGCTAAAGATCTAGTCTGAAATATAGCTCCATTTTTAAGATATGGTATGGAACTTGGAGGTTTTGTGATCTTCATCATTAGGGATATATGTTGCTTATTCTATTCCTTAGGGAGAAAATGAAGAAATATCACCTGTTTTTCCAGGAAATGACTGTTTGGCAGAGAACATTAACATTTCTAGTATTATTACCTCCACAGTTGCAGCACCAGCTGTAGAAAATCACAAGGTTCTTCCATGCAACCAGCATCTAAAGACTTGGAAAAGAGTTAAATGGCTTCTAGGCAACATATGTTACCCTCCCATATGTGAAAATTTGGAAATCAGCCACTGAAAGTAAGTGACTCTGCAAGGCTGTTAGTCATGCTTTTATTGCTCATCATGATCTTCTTTTAGAATCTTATTTTATAAAACCAATGTTTTTGTTCGGGTCAGTGAACAGACAGTCTGCATGTCCAACTGATGTATAATAATGGTGTTAACTGTTATTTCACGTTCCTGGAAAAAAAAATCAGTGATTTTTATTCTTTTTTTCTAATGAGATAGCAGAGATTAATTAGTGTGCTATCAGTTAATTGACATGCTAATAGGGCCAAAATCATGCTGAACGAAACTTGTGGTACAGATACACTGGTCAGTTTTTCAGATATTATTAGGTTTCTCCAAACCAAAAAGTTACAATCTAAGACCCAAAATCTTGTTACTTGAACTGTAACATACTGGCTGTTTGTCACTCAGACAAAAATGGGATCTCTTTTCTCATAGTCATTCTACCTCCATTTCACAGATATCTTCACACAGTTTACAACTGCACATTCTTCTAAATAAGTTCTTCAGTTGTTTTTGTGAGACAAAGTGAGAAGTAACTATTTTCTGTGATAAAACACTGATTGGAAGACACTGCAGGCATAAGTAATAATTGCAATACACATCCAACATCTAAAATGTGCAATTACTATCATTGCTTAATTTTTTTAAGATGTCAGTAAATCTGCATGAACAAATATTAGCTAACGAAGTGAAGAATCTTTAAAGAACCTTCCTTTTCTGCTGTACTTCTGTTCTTAAGTCACAGTTCTGACTGAGTCCAAATAGCTGTGCATTTAAAGTACTGGCTATGTATAGCTACACTATTAATTTTGAAGGATGATCTATTTCTAATGACGATATGAAAGTATGTAGACGAACCTCATACAGAACATCCTCCTGTCATTTAAATGTCACTTGATAGATACAATATTAATGAAAAGCTATTTCATGGTGTCCTCTAGGTTTTTTGATAAAAGGCATTCTCGGAAAGCTTATGTGCTTATCTGATTTCCCCCTCAGTTTTAAAGAGAAATCTCTTTCTATCAACATAACCTCTCTAGTTTAAACCATCCTGTGGAATGAAATCAAATTAAGAATACTTTTTTTTGATATCTGTAGAATGTTTGTTGTATGAAACAATTGCTAATAGTTATCAAACAGGACAAGTTCCCCTGGAAAAAAGGTGATAAATATTAACTGCTCAAACAGTGATGTGTGTCCATGACATTTTATCTTTTATTTTGTTTGGTTAATGTTTATAAATTGAGCCCCTAATTTATCTTCAGCTGAGCTTGAAAAAGCAGAGTTAAAGTTTTATTGCTTACTGTTGGTGTTATAAGCTTTAAAGTAAATTTCCTTCCCAAGATATTATCTCTTATCATTAACCACCAGAACATCCCTTGTCCTACTTTTTTCTGGATCAAAAAGAGAGGTAAAAGAGTAATGTATCTCTGCAGAAACTAACTGAACTCTCTCTTAAGCAAAGTTCATCAACATTTAACCTAGTAACCACAACTAATGTGTTTATATTTTAGCTAAAGGTGACTTAGAAAGTTATCTATATGCCAGAACCCTAAAGCTTGTCATCCAGTGGAATTACACACTGTATTTTCACATCCTGCAGTATGCTTGCTTCAGCTTTGATGGTATGCTGAGATAGTGGCTTGTGTTTACAAACCTTTTTAGGATTTCCTTCCAGAACTATCAAGAGATACATAGCAATTTCTTATATCACAAATGCAACCTGTGGAGTTAATAATTATTTTAAAATGTTTCTAACATATAAATTATTAATTTAACCTTCATATTCAATAGCTTTCTACTGATGGCTTTACAGCTATATGTTGGTGTGGTGGAGAGGATGGGAGGAAGTGATGAGGCATATAAATCAAAGAAAAATCATTAGAAATACTTAGAGTTGTAAATACTCATATCTCTAGTACATTTAATTTCAACGAATGATACCTCACCTTCATAAAGGCAAATCTTAGATAAGAAACTGAATGCAAAAACTAACACATAAAAGATTCTAACACCCAGTAAGATAGCTAAAATACTGACTGCTAGCTTCCAGTATAGGAAAAGCTACTTCTAACATCAGATGAGTCATGACATGAAACCTTCACCAAGGAGTGTCTCATAAACTGTGACTAAGACATTGCACTTTGTAGATACCATTTCTGTGTAATCTTTTTGGTGTTAAAAACTTTAGCCACAAACACAATGTACTTATTGTCATTGTCCTTGCTTTTCCAGAAAGTGAAATACTAGTCCTTGGTGCATTGTGCCCTAACCCACGGGAATACAAGTACTTCAACAATAAGGTCACAGAATCATGGAATGTTCAGGCTTTGGAGGGACCTCTGGAGATCATCTAGTCCAACCCTCAGCTAAAGCAGGCCTACCTACAGCAGGTTGCACAGGATTGCGTCCAGGTGGGTTTTGAATGTCTCCAGAGAAGTAGACTCCAAAACCTCTTCGGGCAGCCTGTTGCAGTGCTATGTCACCCTCAAGGTAAAGTTCTTTTTCATATTCAGAAGGAACTTTTTGTGTGGCAGTTTGTGCCTGTTGCCCCTTGTCCTGTCACTGGGCACCACTGAAAAGAGCCTGGCCCTGTCCTCTTAAGATCACATCCTTAAGATGTGATTTTTCTGTATGAATTTCTGATCTCAAACCAGATACAATATTTTTGTTTGGTTTAGGTGAAAAATAACATAGGAATATATATACGAAAGGGCTGGGGTTTGGTTTTGCATATTTTTTTTCTGAGAGTAGGCTTTAATAAAAATTAAGGGCTATATATTACACCATTGTAATCTCACTAATATTAAAAAGAACTTAATAGAACCATTAATAAAACCATTTTATTTTCTTTGTTAATGTAACTTTTTTTTTTTCCAGTGGAACAGTATTTTTTTTAAATAAAATTTGCAGTTTGAAAAGCCAACAAAGAAAAGAATAGCCTTTGGAAAATATTTGCAGGGTTTTTTTATCACAAAGAGAAA